>NC_069502.1:353380382-353680382 GCF_027579735.1 Bombina bombina
TTCACTAATACTCTCTTACTGTTCAGAAATAATTCATAGGTCCTTTTTGCCAAGTAAATTGTTTTAGAGAGTCATACTTACAACTTTCTTCACTATATGAATGTAGTAAATTTCTAAGTGTTCCACTAAGTGATTTTGCTTCAACTAAGTGTACATTTAAATGTTAAAATACATAAAATACAGAAAACTTTTTGTTCCACTTAATATATCCTGACTTGTTTAAAACAACTCTTTCATATTTAACCTACTTTTCTTCAGACAATTCCTTTATTTTAAATGCTTCTGCCTAAAACTTGTATTGCACCTATCATCAGGCCTGTCCTTTAGGCAGAGTAAAAGGGGCACCCGCCCAGTCCCTCACTGTCATAAGGGGTAAGGGTATGAAAAGGTGCAATTTACATCTGTGTATAGTTTATGAAGATGTGTATGATATCTGGAGGTGTAATAAACAATTGTATTCATTATCTAGGGCACAGATGTTGGGAAAGGTGTTGGCCATACAGGGTGCAGAGCATACAGAAGCAGGGGGAAAATGGGCTTGGCTGAGTGGCTACACAAATTTGTGGCCTTGCCAATCAATCTATATTTATTTTCTATGCTACTTCTTCCATGCTTGTATGTGACTGATATTATAGCCACCCCAAAGTAGTTCTCTCATCCATATGGTTCTATGAGTATCCATTGTATTAGGCTGACCATATTGCCGCTTTAAAAAGGGACACATATGAAAAATACATATGTCAGGGCTGTTTTCAGGGCTGTTTAAAGAAATGGTTTTGTATAAGAACCCTCACATATGCATTTTTCATATGTGTTCCTTCTTAAAGCGGCAATATGGTCAGCCTAATTGTATGCACTCTCAAGAGCATGGCTATTTTAATTATCCTGTTTGTGCTGGTATAGTCATGTGGTTATTGTATTCATAAGTGCTGTGGAATAAGTTGGCACATTACCATTCTTGGATAATAGAAATTGTTCCAATAATATATGTCTCAAAAATACTGTTTTACCATTTATTCTGTCTGCAATGTTCTTATTAGATAACCCTATCTTACAAAGGGTCCTGTTGTAAAACGCAGAATACAATATCAAACAGAAGTTAGAGTCTTCAATAAAATCCTCAGATCAGTGAAGATAAAGCTCACCAGTCCTTGTTGAACTTTTAAATAACTATTACTCTGAGATTTATAAAGAAAGGGGCTGAACCTTGTCATGATGGCAAGCTGTGAGCTCATTCAGAGGAAATAATGATAATCTTATCCTTCATCCTTTAAGAACAGCTCACAGTTGGGTGCAAGTTGTACTCTGGCAACACCATGCCCAGGTTTAAAATTTACATACAACATAATATACATATTACAATAAAAATAAAAATCAGTAGTGAAACTGTATATATGTTTTCATTCCAATCAAACCTGTAATAACATTTTAAGCACACCTTTTAAAGGGACTTGAAACCCACATTTTTTAAACAATTTTCCAATTCACTTCTATTTCCAATTTGCTTCATTCTCTTGGTATCTTTTAATGAAGGAGCAGCAATGCAATAATGGGAGCTAGATGAACACATTGGTAAACCAATGGAAAGTTGCATAAATGTGCAACCACCAATCAGCAGCTAGCGCCCAGCTTCTGGGTCTACCTAGGTATGCTTTTCAACAAAGGAAACAAAAGGAACTAAGCAAATTAGATAGTAGAAATAAATTTGAAATATTATTTAAAATTGTATGCTCTGTCTGAATATTGGAAGAAAAACTTTGAGTTTCCTCTCTCTTTATACCATTGGGCTATTTTAACATAGCTGGTTTAAGTCATGGTTTAAGAAATTATAATGTATCTGTATAAATTATTTTTTCCTACAGAGGCCACCACATACCAATACGGCAAATTTAAAGCTAAATGTTTACCTTGTTTGGTTCAAGTACAAAGCAAAGTAAAGTGAGAATATGATAAATTTGCTCCATGAATAACTTAACTCATTCAACATGTGACACTTTGTAATGCATCTTAAAATGAAAAAAAAGCCTAATATTGATAGCCTGAATCTATTTATGACAACAGTAGCTTGCTCCCTCAAATAAGCTGTTTGATTTAATGTAAGAAAACAGATTACAATCAAAACAGAATTCAGCATATCTGCTTTTGCACTGATTTTTACAGCACTTTAATTTTTGTTCAAACTTAGTTTACAAGTGAATAAATAATAATAATTTCCTGGTTAAAAAAAGTGACAATATAGCTCAAATTCAAAAATAAATCATTGCATAAACATTCTTTTTATAAGCCTAACTTGTTCTTTGTGGAAGATGGACCAAGTGAATAAACCAATTTTCCGCAGTTGGTGGAGGAGATCAAAGTTAAGATTTATGGCAACATAGAGCATCAGGCCATCAGCAGTAAGGAATAAAGGGCAACATCAGCAGATTCTCACTGCATGGCTACAAGCTATATATAGCCTACTGTAACTAAACATCAGGGGTACGAAAGTGATCAGGTTGCTAAAACAGAATAGCTATGAGACATTTTTTTTTCATAGCAGCTACATACTTACATAGGTTGATCCCTTATGTTGCTGCATACCATTTGAACTTGGTGACTTGGTTTAATTAAAGAGACATTCAACACAAAAATAGTTATTATTTAAAAAGATAATAGATGCTTTTACTACCCATTCCCCAGCTTTGCACAATTAGCATTGTTATGTTAATTTTCTTTCTAAAATTTAAACCTCTAAGTTTCTAAGCCACTATAGACAGCCTCTTATCACATGCTTTATTATAAGCTTTTCACAACAAGTGACTGCTAATCCATGTGGGCCATATAGATAACATTGTGCTCTCTCCCATGGAGTTGTGGATGACAAAAGAGGCTTAGATACAAGGTAATAAAAGAGGTTAAAAGTAAATTAATATAGCCATGTTGGCTGGAAAAAACTGGGGAATCCGTAATAAAGGGATTATATATCTTTTTAAACAATACATTTTTTAGAGATGACTGTCCCTTTAAATAGGAGTATTTATCAAAAGGCCTGGTCTTGAACATCAGTGACTGGCTTCTTACAGAGCCTGAAATTTGTCTGCTCAATAAAGGCTTGAACTTTGTACCAACACGGAAGGCAGACCCGTTTGACATCTTCATTGATTGCCAGAAATTTCAGAGACTGCTACGTCTAAAAGACCACTTTAAAGACACAGATCATACACAGACCATGGCATCCTTCAGAGGACAGAATTCTTTTGATCCTCACAGCTCCAATCCTAGCATTAAAACCTACATGTGGTTGGTCTTGCAGGAACTAAAGGATTGCACCACAACCAGGTTCCGCCAAAATCTAACTTCCACGGAGACAGATGCTATTAGATCACTTGCTAATGACCCGTACATTATCATAGGGACTGCGGACAAGGGGGGCACCATTGTGGTACAGAACTACAGTGACTACAAACAGGAAATCATGAGTCAATTACAAGACACCAGCACATACCACAAACTGAGTGATGACCCTACACAGACTTTTTCACAATTAATCAACACGGCCATTGACAAGGGCCTTAACAATGGATGGCTGGATACTGAAACAGCTGCATTCCTTACCATTGCCCACCCTATCTGCCCGATACTGTACATGCTTCCAAAGGTGCATAAGAACCTGGAACGGCCCCCGGGACGTCCTATCGTCTCCGCTAGGGGTTCTTGCACTTCTAAATTGGCCATATTCATTGATTATGATCTTCAACCGTGTGTGAGGCAAATGGCATCCTTTCTGAGCAATTCATCACACTTACTGGATCTTCTTAAACCAGTGGCGATTGAAGATGAGTGGATACTTGTCACTGCTGTTTGTACACCTTCATACCCCATGGGGATGGGAAAGCCTGTGTCCCCGGTCAAGTTCAAGATCAACTATCGCCTTGAATCAATAGATTTCCTAGACTTTAGAAATTTCAAGGTCGAGAGGAAACTAGGCACTACCATGTTCCAGAAACCGACTGACCACAACTCATTACTGCATGCTACTAGCTGCCATCCGGGAGCTCTACTACAGGCAATCCCACAAGCACAACTAACCAGAGTAATTAGAACCAATAGCGACATTGGCAACCAAGTTCAACAACTTGAGGCCATGAGCAAGAGATTCCGTGACAGAGGGTACCAGCCTAAAATCATTAACCGGGCAAGAGAAAATTGAATGGGTGATGGAGTCCCACAGCGGGTGGATGAGTCGAGTAACACACGCATGACCTTCACCACTAAATACTCTCCATATTCACGACTGGTTGGAAAAAGCCTACGGCAACATTGACTTATAGTCCAAGGAGATCCTAACCTGCCATTGTCGAAATGGGCTCCTCCTCGAGTTGGATACAAAAGGAACACCAATCTAAGTTACCTAATTATGAAGACCGATCCAGTTCATTGCTATCGAGATATGACTTGGCTACTACCCAAGAAGGTGGGATGCTACTGATGTTTGGGATGCACTACGTGCAATTCCATGCTCCCGGGTGCTATGTTTAGCCACCCACACAAAAATAAAAAGTATACCATCAGCCATCGGTTGACCTGCACCACGAAATTCGTGGTATATCTACTTAATTGCAGCTGTGCCAAATTCTATGTAGGTAAAACGACTGACGATGCCCGCACCAGAATGACCAATCACAGATCAGCGATCAGGGCCGCAATTAAGAACAAAAAGAGTGACCAACCCATGGCAAGACACTTTTTGGAAGCTGGCCACAATCCGACTGATCTTCATTTTATCTTGACTGACCATGTTCCTCCATTGAGACGGGGTGGTGACAGGAACAAGATCCTCCATCAAATTGAAGCCAGGATGGAGATACTGCCTAAACACCATACATCCACATGGTCTCAATTTCGATGTTGGACTGGCACTGTTTTCTCTAATGAGAGAGTGTCCATCCCATGAGCCCTTGCTCCATCACCTTGACATGAGAGTCCACTGTCCTTTGTGTACCTTGTTCTTATTTTCTTATTTTTCGTCATTTTCACATTTATTTGTTCGTTTGTTGTTTTTTTTCCCCCTCTTCGGTTTTCTGTGTCCCCCTCTTTCGTTTTTGCTTCGTCTATATCCCCCTTCTTCTTTGCTTTCCTCTTTGCTCTTGTTCTCTTGTTTTTGTATTTGGTTCTTTGTTTGTGTGGTAGTTTCTTTGTCTCTCTCTCTCCTTTTTCTTTTCTTCTCTTTATTCTCTGCCTCTTGCAATTCTCACTTTTATTCCTTTGTCTTTTGGGTTATTTTTCCCACTGAATTTCAGTCAGCCCTTTTTTCCTTTATTTATTTTATTTCATTCTATTTGATTTGATTTTATTTACTTACTTATTTCTACTCATTTCTAAATTATCTATTTCTTATTTTATCATCTTCACCCATTGTTATTGCCCTCATCTTTATTATCATTACTATCTCATTTCATCTTATTTTCTCTTATTTCATCCTCTTTCTTCCCTTTATTTTCATTTACTTCTTTCTTTCGTCTTTTTATTTTTTCACCTGTAGTGTAATTTTTTTACCTGTAGTGTTATTTTATTGCTTATTGTGTTTACGATCATCATTTTTTCCCATTAGTTTTACACTCTTATTGGTCTTTAGTCTCTGTTATGGTCTCCCGTGCAATTACCTTCCCTTGCACTGACAGCACATGCCGGATCGAGCGGATCAGCTGGTTTTGTTTACACAGCTGTTAGTCGGCGGTGTCGTCGCATGCATGCTTAATGCGATGTGCTCTCTCAGTCCGTGTACCCGATGGTGGAACTTAGCGGCTGCATACGATGATACCTATAGGTACATCACCGATCTTTGCCCCCATGTTTGGTATCCTTATGACGCAGGTACGTCCCCACTGCCAATGCTAGTGATGAGCTGCAGCTGTTTATCTGCTAGTCTTTCGATGTACATTCCCCGGTTAGTGAAATATTGTTAGCGTACTTAATGCATCTGCATATGTTTGTCCTCACATATCTGTTTTCATATATATGTTTCTCTAGGCACTACTATAGGATAGCTCATTTGCACTGTGTCACTACAATGTTTATTTCATTGATACTGCTTCCTCTCTAGTGAATTTGAGGATCTGATTACACTATTAATTCACAGTTTTCTCTGTATTCTACGAGGATTGTATGACACATGGTTGTTTACTACTGTTGTTATGACTACCATTTGGCGTTTTTTTTGTTTCAATTAGGGGTGGGGCTTGTGTTTATTGGTTATGTGTGTTATAAAAGTATGTGTTTCACTGTCTTTCACTGTCTGAGGAAGGGGATATGGTCCCCGAAACGTTACATTAAATGCAAGTTTTTCAAAAAGACCAGTGAGTGCAATCCATGGTTCATTGTTATTTGTTTGCTGTTTGCACCCTGGCAGCTGGATGTAAAGTGAGAGTGCTCTTCATTTGCTATCATTTATTCATTGGCTGTAGCACTCACCTTTGGTATACACCTCTTCCTAAGAAACCAACCTTATCTACCCTATTCGTGCACAATCACGTACACTGGTTCACTTGTGCACTTTCACCTCTTCTTTGTCTGTTGAATCGATTTGCTGTAACTGTTGCACAACATGGAGCCAGACATTGAGGACACTGAACTCTTTACTTTCACTGAAGTAGATGCTGCCAGGATTTTATTCTCTGCTGAGGACTGGAGGAAATGTCTAGCAAAGAATCTGCTAGCTCTGTTTTTCTGGATCTCTTAAAACTTTGCAAAAAAGAAACGGATTTGAAATTGCATGGTCTCTATTTATCAGATTACTATAGGAGAAAACTTATCCCCAGAGGTTTTCAGATAAGGAATTTGCCGACCATCGGACACACCAAACCTGAATTTTGTAGAAAATGGTGCGCTATCCTAAATAAATGCAGTCTTGATCTGATATTACTGGTTACAGATGATGTCAGAGCACTGTTGGAAAAGATCAAAGCTGAAATTAAGGCTTTTGAAGATAAGAAATTAGGGGTCATGACCACTGACACCTCTGAACCCTGGCTGGACAAATTGAATTCACAGCTCAAACAGTACAAGGTTGAATTGATTCAATTCAAGAATAGCAAACTCAAAATCATCTGCGATGACCATAAAGAGAAGATGGTTTATAGATGGCTTACCGTTGGCAAACACAGGAGAAATTCTGTCCCTAGGATACAGAGATGCCAACGACAGTTCACCAAGAGATCACTACAGACCGTTGATAGCAGCTTTGGATCTGAGTGTGACAACATACAAGCCGGTGAGGGGACATCTAATTACCCTTCTGCGAACATCACCAACAGTTTTTTCACTGGGTCACCACCCGATCCGGCCAAAGAATACGAGGAAGAGGTAACACCTGCGGAGAAGTGGCTGGCACCACAAAACCTCCTATACCTCCCAGGTGATTCGACCCACTGTAGACAACCCAGGCCTGGTCTTGAACATCAGTGACCGGGTTCTTACAGAGCCAGAAAATTGTCTGCTCAATAAAGGCTTGAACTTTGTACTAACACGGAAGGCAGACCGGTTTGACATCTTCATTGATTGCCAGAAATTTCAGAGACTGCTACGTCTAAAAGACCACTTTAAAGACACAGATCATACACAGACCATGACATCTTTCAGAGGACAGAGTTCTTTTGATCCTCACAGATCCAATCCTAGCATTAAAACCTACATGCAGTTGGTCTCGGCGGAACTACAGGATTGCACCACAACAAGGTTCCCCCAAAATCTAACTTCCATGGGGACAGATGCTATTAGATCACTTGCCAATGACCCACACATTATCATATGGACTGCGGACAAGGGGGGCGCCGTTGTGGTCCACAACTACAGTGACTACAAACAGGAAATCATGAGTCAATTACAAGACACCAGCACATACCACAAACTGAGTGGTGACACTACACAGACTTTTTCAAAATTAATCAACACGGCCATTGACAAGGGCCTTAACAATGGATGGCTGGATACTGAAACAGCTGCATTCCTGACCGTTGCCCACCCTATCTGCCCGATACTGTACATGCTTCCAAAGGTGCATAAGAACCTGGAACGGCCCCCGGGACGTCCTATTGTCTCCGCTAGGGGTTCTTGCACTTCTAAATTGGTCATATTCATTAATTATTATCTTCAACCATGTGTGAGGCAAATGGCATCCTTTCTGAGGGATACATCACACTTACTGGATCTTCTTAAACCAGTGACAATTGAAGATGAGTGGATACTTGTCACTGCTTACATGACAAGTTTGTACACCATCATACCCCATGGGGATGGGAAAGCCTGTGTTCGGGACACATTGAACAAGTACCCAATAGTAGGTCCCCCTGTGGACTTTCTTCTGGAACTCTTGGATATGAGCTTCACTTTGAATTATTTTCAATTCGAGAAAACATTCTACCAACAGATCACGGGCACAGCGATGGGGTCGAATGTGGCCCCATCGTTGGCCAATCTTTACATGGAGCAGTACGAGTGTTCAGTGATGAATATTTACCATAAGAAAAAGGTTGCGTTCTACCCAAGGTATATTGACAACCTTTTCATGATCTGGACAGGATCTGAATCTGAACTTATCGCATGGTTTGAGACTCTCAACCAACTTGACTGCCCGGTCAAGTTCAAGATCAACTAGCACCTTGAATCGATAGATTTCCTAGACCTTAGAATTTTCAAGGTCGGGAGGAAACTAGGCACCACTATGTTCCAGAAACCGACTGACCGCAACTGATTGCTGCATGCTACTAGCTGCCATCCGGGAGTTCTACTACAGGCAATCCCACAAGCACAACTAACCAAAGTCATTAGAGCCAATAACGACATTGGCAACCAAATTCAACAACTTGAGGCCATGAGCAAGAGATTCCGTGACAGAGGGTACCAGCTTAAAATCATTAACCGGGCAAGAGAAAATTGTATGGGTGATGGAGTCCCACAGAGGGTGGATGAGTCGAGTAACCCACACATGACCTTCACCACTAAATACTCTCCAGATTCACGACTAGTTGGAAAAATCCTACGCCAACATTGGCATGTAGTCCAAGGGGATCCTAACCTGCCATTGTCGAAATGGGCTCCTCCTCGAGTTAGATACAAAAGGAACACCAATCTAAGGGACCTAATTATGAAAACCAATCCAGGTCATTGCTATTGAGATATGACTTGGCTACTACCCAAGAAGATGGGATGCTACTGATGTTTGGGATGCACTATGTGCAATTCCATGCTCCCGGGTGCTACGTTCAGCCACTCACACAAAAATAAAAAGTATATCATCAGCCATCGGTTGACCTGCACCACGAAATTTGTGGTATATCTACTTAATTGCAGCTGTGCCAAATTCTATGCAGGTAAAATGACTGACGATGCCCGCACCAGAATGGCCAATCACAGATCAGCGATCAGGGCCGCAATTAAGAACAAAAAGAGTGACCAACCCATGGCAAGACACTTTTTGGAAGCTGGCCACAATCCGACTGATCTTCGTTTCGTCTTGATTGACCATGTTCCTCCATTGAGATGGGGTGGTGACAGGAACAAAATCCTCCTTCAAATTGAAGCCAGATGGACATATCGCCTAAACACCATACATCCACATGGACTCAATTACATGTTGGACTGGCACTGTTTTCTCTAATGAGAGTGTCCATCCCATGAGACCTTGCTCCACCACCTTGAAATGAGAGTTCACTGTCCTTTGTGTACCTTGTTCTTATTTTCTTATTTTTTCGTATTTTTCTCATTTATTTGTTTGTTTGTTGTTTTTTTTTCCCTCTTCTGTTTTCTGTGTCCCCCTCTTTTGTTTTTGCTTCATCTATATCCCCCTTCTTCTTTGCTTTCCTCTTTGCTCTTGTTCTCTTTTGTTTTTGTTTTAGGTTCTTTGTTTTTGTGGTAGTTTCTTTGTCTCTCTCTCTCCTTTTTCTTTTCTTCTCTTTATTCTCTGCCTCTTGCAATTCTCACTTTTAATCCTTTGTCTTTTGGGTTATTTTTCTCACTCCGCTGAATTTCAGTCAGCCCTTTTTTCCTTTATTTATTTTATTTTATTTCATTCTATTTGATTTTATTTTATTTACTTACTTATTTCTACTTATTTCTAACTTATCTATTTCTTATTTTATCATCTTAACCCATTGTTATTGCCCTCATCTTTATTATCATTACTATCTCATTTCATCTTATTTTCTCTTATTTCATCCTTTTTCGTCCCTTTATTTTCTTTATTTCGTTTACTTCTTTCTTTCGTCTTTTTATTTTTTCACCTGTAGTGTAATTTTTTACCTGTAGTGTTATTTTATTGCTTATTGTGTTTACGATCATCATTGTTTCCCATTAGTTTTACACTCTTATTGGTCTTTAGTCTCTGTTATGGTCTCCCATGCAATTACCTTCCCTTGCACTGACAGCACATGCCGGATCGAGTGGATCAGCTGGTTTTGTTTACACAGCTGTTAGTCGGCGGTGATGTCACATGCATGCTTGATGCGACGTGCTCTCTCAGTCCGTGTACCCGATGGCGGAACTTAGCGGCTGTATATGATGATACCTATAGGTACATCACCAATCTCTGCCCCCATGTTTGGTATCCTTATGACAAGGGTGCGTCCCCACTACCAATGCTAGTGATGAGCTGCAGCTGATTATCTGCTATTCTTTCGATGTACATTCCCGGTTTAGTGAAATATTGTTTGCGTACTTCGTGCATCTGCAAACGGTTCATCTGCATATGTTTGTCCTCACATATCTGTTTTCATATATGTGTTTCTCTAGGCACTACTATAGGATAACTCATTTGCACTGTGTCACTACAATGTTTATTTCATTGATACTGCTTCCTCAATTTGAGGATCTGATTACACTATTATTTCACAGTTTCCTCTGTATTCTATGAGGATTGTATGACACAGGGTTGTTTACTACTGTTGTTATGACTACTATTTGGCGTTTTTTTGTTTCAATTAGGGGTGGGGCTTATGTTTATTGGCTATGTGTGTTACAAAAGTATGTGTTTCACTGTCTTTCACTGTCTGAGTAAGGGGATACGGTCCCCGAAACGTTACATTAAAGGCACATTTTTCAAAAAGACCAGTGAGTGCAATCCATGGTTCATTGTTATTTGTTTACTGTTTGCACCCTGGCAGCTAGATGTAAAGTAAGAGTGCTCTTCATTTGCTAATATATATATATATATATATATATATATATATATATATATATATATATACATATGTATATATGGAAGCAAACAAATGCACTCGCAGGTCTTCTTAGTAGTGAGTCAACAATAACAATTTATTGACATTTTGGGGTTCACACAGACCCCTTTACCAGAATGAAGGGGTCTGTATGAACCCCGAAACATCAAGAAATTGTTATTGTTGACTCACTACTAAGAAGACCTGTGAGTGCATTAGTTTTTTTTCCATATTTACTTCATTTTTTGCAGCCAGGCAGATGACCCAGGAGGGTGGATTCACTTTTTGGGAGTGTATATATATATATATATATATATTTATTTATGTATATATATATATATATATATATGTATCTACATAGTATGTATGTATTATTTTCTACATGTCAGAGGAATAAACAGAATGTAAGTTATTAAGTTTATTTTTACATTTTTTGTGTGATTCATTCACATTCACTTGGGACCATCTTAAGTACCATTATTTATACATATAGGGCCATATTACAAGTGGACTGCTAATTAGTGCATTCTCTAGAGCGCAAACTGGGCTAGCAGTAAACTGCGTGCCGGGTTGCAATGGTATTACAAGTTGAAAGTCAAAAGTTATTACTCCAGCGCTAACCCGACACTCGCAAAAAGCCGAACTTACAATATTGCGCATGGTAACCTCTTCCCCCATTGGGTTAGCATCCTACTAGCGCGCTAACCCAAATTGCCATAAGACCCATACTCTAATAATCGCTAAACCTCCACATAACCCCCAGCATAGTCCCCACTACACTACTAACCCTTAAACCACCAGCCCCTCACATCACATAGTCCCCACTACATTATTAAACCCTAAACTGCTAGCCCCCCACATTTCAAAGTCCCCACTACACTATTAACCCCTAAACTGCCAGCCCCCACTGCAAATTAACCCACTAACATCTAAACCCCCTAAATAGCATTCCCTAAGTTAACCCAAAATAGATTAGCACTACCTTTACAAAAACACTAACTACCTATAAAAAAATCAACATACCTGAGAAATCTAACCTTACCTTTAAAAAAAAGAAAAAATACTGTTACTGTAAATAAACAAACTACTTTAAAAAAAAATAAAAAAAACAACATTAGAAAAAAAAAACTACTATTACAAAAAAATAACAAACAAGTTCCCAAAAATAAAAGAGTTATGCATATTCAAAACCCCCTCCAACCCCCCCAAAAAATATTTTTTATTATCCTAACACTAAACTACAAATAGCCCTTAAAAGGGCCTTTTGTAGGTCATTGCCAAGCTCTTTTTCTTAATCCCCCCACCATCTTCTAATATTAGCCTCCCCACCCCCCAAAAAAACACTTTTAAGAAAACCTACTCTAAAAAGTGCCATGGACGGGGCATATGGAGCTTGATGCCCCGTGTTTCTGACAAGCCTTCAGGCTCACCAGAAACACAAATTATGAAGCAGCGGTCTAAAGACTGCTGCTCCATAGCCTGTCCGCCTGCTCTCAAGCGGCAGACAGACATCACCGGAAATCAACCCGATCCAATACGATCGGGTTGATTGACAACCCCTGCTGGCAGCCGCGAATTTGCAGGGGGCGGCATTGCACCAGCAGTTCACAAGAACTGCTGGTGCAATGATAAATGCTGGGTATGCTGTCAGCATTTATTGATGTGCAGCGGACATCGTCCTCAATATTGGATCATGTCCGCTCGCACAATGTTAAATCAACCCCATAGTTGGTATTTACCAAAGATGAATCCGAGGTTGCAGCGGTCATTCTTTATCCTGGCAGTGGCATCTTCTTATCTTCATCTCGGCGGTGGCAGTGGTCTTCATCCATATTCAGCTCTTCAATAATGATCCTCTTCATGCAGTCAGCAGCTGCATACTGAATTTTGAATATGAGGTACTCCTTTTATATAGGGATACTCTTGCATTCTTATCGGCTGATTTCATGTTCAAATTCAAATCAGCCAAAAGATAAAGCCTTCATTCTTTTAGGTGGCAGATTGAAATCAACTCGATCCATGATGATCGACAGCCCCTGCTAGCAGCCAATTGGCCACCTGTGAGCAGGGGGTGGCATTGCAAAAGTATTTACCAGAAATGCTTATACAATGATAAATGCGGACAGCGTATTCTGTCTTCATTTACCGATGTCAACGAATCATGTCTGCTCGACATATGATAAATCAACTTTTTGTAAATGATACTGCTGCCATATAATGCTGAAGACAAAATTCTGATCCTAGCATTTAAAGCTCTGTAATAATAACACTGCTACAGGATGGAACTTCCATTGGTGCAGTAGGTGCAGAGGCAATAGGGTCCAAGTTCTGGGAGGGAGGGGGGCATCCATAGCAGACATTTTATACACAGGCATGTGTATAATCTAAATGACAACAACATAGTTAAAAATAGATGAGGAAAATGTAAAGTCTGGGCCAGATTACAAGCTGAGTGCAAACATTTATATCACTTGCATTTTTGTACTGCCATTTCAAGTAAGTGCTACTGTAGTTTCCAAAAGTCACTCCCTAATTGCCTGCTTCCTACTTCTCCTCAGGTTATGTATTTCTGGGCTTGCTCAATAAAGTTAATCCTGTCAGGTAGTGTGAATGGTAAAAGCCAATCTAGTTTGCTATTTCCCCTCAGGTCATGGATCTCTGTGGTAAAAAAGATATTTGTTTATTTCTTTATAATAAACTTGTAAATTGAATTACACTTATTAGATTTAACACACATAAATAAACAATTTCACACACATATAAAATTAAGGCTATCTACCTTTGACTATTTTCTTTACAACCTATCCTTCTCAAATAGCTTACCTTCTCCCCCAAATCATCAACTCCCCCCCCCCCCGTTTTTTAACATTCATTAAGCTTAAAGGCACAGGAACATTTTCTTTCATGATTTTGACAGAACATACAATTTCAAACAACTTTCCAATTTACTTTTTTATATCAAATTTGCTTCATTATCTTGTTATCATTTACCATAGGAACAGCATTACACTAATGGTAGCTAGCTGAACACATCTAGTAAACGAATAACAAGAGACAAATGTGTGCAGGCACCAATCAGCAGCTAGCTTCCACTAGCGTGGATATGTGCATATTCTTTTCAACAAGGGATACCAAGAGAACAAAGCACATTGGAAAGTTCAAGTGAAATTAAAAGTATTTTAAAATGCCATGCTCTTTCTGAATCATGCAAGTTTAATTTTGATTTTCCCATCCCTTTAACTTGCTTTAGTTTAGGGTGTATTAGAAAGCTCAATAGCAAGCACAAATAGATTTTACCAGGTTTTTAGAGTGCAGACAAATGATTTGTTTATAGGTGACAAAATTAATCTTATATGGAAAGAATATCCTACTTTGAACATTGAAACATAAAATCAGAGAATTATCAAGGAATTTCAAAGCAAAATCTGCTACCAAATGTCAGACTAAAACATCAAGGACCTCCAAAAGGTCCATGATCCAAAGGAGACAGGCCTGCAATAAGTCTTGTGATTGAAGATCTTGGGAAAGAACAGAAATCTGCCAATGGGAAAAGGAATCCTGCAAACATTCAAAAGCTTGAACAAATTGCAATTGAAGAGTTCAGGGCCGGCCGCCTTAGGGTGTCCCCAGCAGGGGGGTACCAGATCTGCCTGGCTGCCGGCATTGGCAAAGCAGCAAGTGAAACATTATTTATGTGTGCACAGTGATGGCACACTGACTGTCAGGACACACACTGCTGGCTATTTAAACTTATGCATAGCTAGCAGCCGAGCAGAGGTGGAACAATAGGTTGTAAAGGCAGTGTATTTACACAGGAGCCTGTAGAGGGGCATCTTTCACCCCAGACAGATAGCTTGTACTGCAGTGCGGGGAGAACTCTCTGAGATGTGACAAGCAGACAGGTCATAGGAGCCACAAAGGTTAGTGCTGAACAAGTAGTAAATTACAGTTTCCAGATGTAATAGTGTCTCCTAATAAGAGGAAGAAACAGGGTTCAAGAAGTGTGTGTGTGTGTTAGGAATGGGCTCACTGTCCCACCATGCCAAAACAAACATTTTGTTTATATGCAAGCTACTTTTACTTTCAGGTATTACTAGATGGCAGCTGAAGTGAAATTGTTCATTTCCAGCATTGCTGATATATCAGACAATGTTAACTGAATTGCAGATATCACAGAATTTCTCCCTTCTTTAAAATTCCCTGTGTAACACTTTTCTTATCTTTGAGTGTGGGCAGGGGATCTAAAAAAATTGCTTTTGCTGAGCCCTATGTACTCTAGTCAACTGTTAAAAGAGCTCATAGTCCTTGTGTGTTTAGAGGGTATTGACCAAATGCATTAATTATTTGGGGTTATTCAGGGGCATGCACAATGTATTGTGGGTGTTGTGTCTTCCCTTACATCTGAAAACCTAGTCATATGCATGCAATGCTGGTCTGGGTCTGTCTGCTATCTTACTACATACTCTTTATGTAGTCATTTAAATATTTGCAGAGCAGCAGCACTTTTTGTGTTAGAGTGTGTCTGTGACTGTGTGTTAGTGTGTGTGTGTCTGTATATGTGTATTAGTGTCTGTGACTGTGTGTTAGTGTATGTGTGTGTGTGTATATATGTGTGTTAGTGTATGTGCATGTGTATATGTGTATTAGTGTCTGTTTGATTTGCTATGCAGCACTACCACTGCTTGAGGTTGCTATGCAGAACTACCACTGTTTGATTTGCTATGCAGAACTACCACTGTCTGATGTGCTATGCAGCACTACTACTGTTTGATTTGCTATGCAGCACTATCACTGTTTGATTTGCTATAGTATACAAATGTCTACGGCACCATATAATTCAAAGACTTTATTTAGGACTAATAAAAATGCAGTGACGTTTTGGGGTAGTTCCCCTTAATCATGCACGAGTTAAATGGCTCATATTTCAAACTTTTATACACTTAGTTTTGGCACCAACTTTTCAAAGTTACATGTATCTCCAACCCCACCTAGTGGGGGTTCACTATAATTATATTAAAAACAAATTGATAATATATACATCAATCAATATGGACACCGATGTATCCAAAACATACAACTTAATGTTGCCTATTGTTTCCACTTACAATTAATCAAATATTTACAGCAATTATATGAAAATATGTGAATTACAAATACACAGATATATCATAGTCTCTATTTAAACCTTTGGGGACCAGGGTCTCCAGTTTGTGAATCGACCATGTTTCTTTTTGTTTAAGTATTTTTTCCTTATCCATACCATTCCTTTGTACATGTATATGATCAATAATTTGCCACCTCATCTGGCTTACACTGTGTCCTTTCTCTATGAAGTGGCTGGAAACTGGAGCCTCTGAATTTCCACACCGTATATTGGAGCAGTGTTGGCTCATTCTAACTCTAACTTTATGGGTTGTTTCCCTTAAATATACAAGGGAACAAGGACAGTTAATTAGATATATTACATGAGTTGTTTCACAAGTATAGAATCCATTGATGTTAAACTGTTTTCCATTATGTGGGTGATGGAAATATTTCCCTCTTATAATTGAGCTGCAACTCATGCAATTTAAACAAGGGTATGAACCTGAGTTCTTGACACTCAGGTTGATTTGCTATGCAGCACTACCACTGTTTAATTTTTTTATTTAGCCACCAATCAGCAAACGCTACAGGTGCTGAACCAAAAATGGGCTTACATTCCTGCTTTTCAAATACAGATACCAAGAGAACAAAGAAAATTGATAATAGGAGTTAATAAGAAAGTTGCTTAAAATGTCATGCTCTATCTGAATCATGATATAAAAATTTGGTTTCATATCCCTTTATCTAGCAATGGGATTGTATGTAATCGGGGGTGGGGTGGCAAAATATATCCTCGCTTATGTGGCCAAAAATCCTAGCACCGGCCCTAGAAGAGTTGGTGCAAGAAGCATATAGTCAGCTACAAGAAACTTTTGAAAGTTGTAATTGCCAACGTTTGTGCAACCAAATGTTAGAAAAAGGTATCTTTAACAATTTCTAAGACATTATTTATGTTTTGTCTATTAAATCACTACATGTCAGTTAAAAATTTATCTTTTTTGCTAAATACCTTTGGACAATGGACATCCCATGAATAAATATGGATAATACAAAGTAGGTCCATTTCCAATTATTTCTGAAGATATTGTACATGATGCACAAAATATTCAAGGGTACTAATAATGTTGACAAGAAATTTAGAGTGGAAAGTTTTATAGAAGGTTTTTTTTTATGTTTTGTAAGTTGCCATATGTGAATGTTACAAGGTTTATGTGGCTTCATTGATTATAATGGAACTTAACTTATAACTTACCACTGGTACAATTCCACAGTTTTTGCATGTTTATCCAATACAATTGTAAGAAAACCATTTCTTCTGGATTTTTCAAACACATACAGTATCTTATCCAGTGTCAGTATCTTATCCAGTTTATCTAATTTAGTGGTCGATCCCAGTCCATTAGAAACATTTAGCAAATGATTTATATTTGAAAATCCCCATAGATTTTAAAGGTGGTTTTCTGTTGCAAAACATTAGATACGTGTTTTTAAAGGGATTGTGATCAACCCCTTAAACAGCCATGAGTCCAATGGATTTGAATGACATTAAAGGAATCTGACAACAAACAGTTTATATGATGCTTTAAATGAGGCTACTGTAATGGATTGACTGGCAGGCCATAAAGTGGGTAGATATAAGATGTACAGGAATAAAAAATGAAACAAGGAATAGGATACTGTGAAAATTTGACAATTGAAAGGTTTAATCTTTGTATATCATTTTGCTTAAAAAAAATGTAAGTACATTAAAATGATTGGTGTTTATTATTTACCTAAGAGAAGGACTTCTCAAAATAGTTTTTTTTAATATGATGATATGCTACAGCAAGTATGCACTTACTAAAAATCTACTGCTATAATGAATTTAATTGAGTAGGAGAGATAGAAATAAATACATCTATTCTTTTCCTGAGACAGTTACTGGTGCAAACTGAAACAAATATTGTGACTTTACATTTACAAGAAAACACATAGGGGTAGATTTATCATAGTGGGAAAGGACATGATATGATTTAGTGTATCATTTCCGATGCACATCAAGCATACGCTGTCAGCATTTATCATTGCACAAGCAGTTCTTGTGAACTGCTTGTGCAATGCCGCCCCCTGCAGATTTACAGTCAATCGGCCGCTAGCAGGGGGTGTCAATCAACCCGATCATATTCGATCGGGTTGGTTTCTGTCCATGGCCTCAGAGCAGGCGGACAAGTTACGGAGCAACGGTCTCTAGACCACTGCTTCATAACTTCTGTCAAGCTCCATACGGAGCTTGATAAATCGGCACCGTAATCTTGAATTTGAGTGTTTTAGAATGTTGATTTGATAACAACATAATGACAATATTTTTGAGGTAAAATTTTAAAATGGTCCACCCCCACACACATGTGTTTTTCATTTATTGGATCACAATACAATTTTTGTCATGCTATGTAAGATTCTCTGACATTTCATAAATATTAATAGTCAAATTAATTCTTAAGATATGTCATCCAAATGGGAAAATGAACTGTGACATGTGGGTTCAATACACGAAAAACACTGAGAACACTTTTTATTATATAAAAACGCATTGTATATAAACAGACTTAGCAAAAATACTGTAAATATATCTTGAAGACAAACAGTTTACTATGCATGGCATTGATTTGCACATTTATTTTGTTCTGTTATTTTTACATTTGGTTATGCAACCACTATTGTGCAAACATGTTTAATACTAAATATTAGAGATACACATTATAGAAATATAAATGTAAATTTTATGTAAGTAATAAAAAAATAATCTTTAGTTTTCATGTCTTAGTAATCATTCTTTTTTATGTAAAAATTTCTGTAAAGATCTCTAGTTCTTTATCAATGGAGAAAAATAATTGTACCTGTAACAAATACAAGTGCACAAGAGCTGACAATCTGTTCATGCAATTTTACTATCATGCTTATCATTATGGTAAGACTGGTTAAGTGTTTAATGTTGAGGTGAAGAGTAGAAGATCGTAAAGGCTATCAGGCCCATTTATCAAGCTCTGTACGGAGCTTGAAGGGCCGTGTTTCTGGCGAGTCTTCAGACTCGCCAGAAACACAACTTATGAAGCAGTGGTCTAAAGACCGCTGCTCCATAACCCTGTCCGCCTGCTCAGAGTAGGTGGACAGGAATCGTCAGAAATCAACCCGATCGAATACGATCGGGTTGATTGACACCCCCCTGCTGGCGGCCGATTGGCCGCGAGTCAGCAGGGGGCAGCGTTGCACCAGCAGCTCTTGTGAGCTGCTGGTGCAATGTTAAATGTGGAGAGCGTATTGCTCTCCGCATTTAGCGAGGTCTTGCGGACCTGATCCGCAGTGTCGGATCAGGTCCGCAAGCCCTTTGATAAATGGGCCTGTATATCTAATACTATTCCTTTATAAGTTATATTATTCTGCTGGTGCATGAAAACCATGGTTATCAATTTATTATATGCTTATAACAGTATTTTAAGAAAAAATAGAATGGAGGTATTTGCCACTGCTTTCTACCCTTTCAGCTAACAGTGACAACCTTGTTTTGACTACCTGTCCATATAGATATGTTTCCCAGATATCTGGTTCCTAACTTGCTGCTTCAAAACTAAGGCAAAATCTTGGAGGAGTGGGGCCCATAGTGCTTGTATACACTGGTACATAGAGATGGTGGATGCATATTGTGATGTTACAGCAGTGAGGGATTAAACCCTTGTGTGAATTCACCAGGAGCAGTTAGTTCTGTGGAGAAGCAGGTACCTTGTTATAACACATGATGTGAATAAGCTGCTGATGTTTAACCTAGATTCAAATCTACAGAAAAGAACATGCCAGTTGACATTGTAAGATTAGTAGTCATGTAATAGCTGTGGAATCATATTTAAAAGTTGACTGGTTTTCTGATAATTGGGAGTTAAAAACAAGCAGATGATTTCTGAGACAAGATTTAGTTACATTCTATTGATTTTGAAAAGGGGACTCAGAAGTAAAGTTATATTTAAAACTATCTAATTACCGCTGTTAACAGCTGGATTACAAGTGGAGGGCACTTGATAGTGCAGGGTGCGTCATATTGTGCTCAGTCACGCGCTAAGAATAACAGACAACTGAGCATGACAAGTGGATTACTATAAATGCATCTTAATGTGTCAGAAACTTCTTTAGTACATATTATGCTTTTAATAAATAGTGCAAGTTGTGTTATTAGCTTGTTTAAAAGTGTTGAGTTAAGTAATGGACTCAAGCACAATCCAAAATGCTGCTGAAAAGTTCAAACAATTATTGCTTGCAATAAAAACACTTATATTAATTAATACTCAGGAAACAAAGGTTTAATAACTATCACCTAGATTACAAGTTTTGCGCTATAGAGGGTGTGAAACAAATGTAACAAATGTTGCGTTATTTCACCCTCGATTGCGCTGCCATTACGAGTTTTTAGAAAGCCGCCTTGTGTGTGCGATATGGTTGCGATGAGCTCCATAGCGCACAAAATACAAGCACTGCTTTGGCGTGCTTGTGCACGCTTTCCCCATAGACATCAATGGGGAGAGAGTGTTAGCAAAAAACTAACACTTGCGATCGTGGACTGAAAAGCTCTGTAATGCAACCCCATTGATGTCTATGGGGAAAGAAAAGTTATGTTTAAACCTAGCACCCTAACATAAACCCCTAATCTGCTGCCCCCGACATAGCCAACACACTTCATAATGTTATTGACCCCTAATATGCCGCTCCCGACATTGCCGCCACAAAATAATTGTATTAACCCCTAATCTGCTGCTCCCGATATTGCCGCTGATATCGCTGGCGGTTTAGGGGTTAATAGGTTTATTTAGTGGGAATCCAGAGGTTTAGGGGTTGATAACTTTATTTAGTGGGGGTGATGACGGTGAGTGGGGGAATAGGGGTTAATATCTTTATTATAGTGTGGGCGATGTTGGGGTGCAGGGCAATAGGGGTTTATAACTTTAGTATAGTGGCGATGATGTCAGGGAGCAGCGGAATAGGGGTTAATACATTTTATTACTGGCGGCAATGTCAGGAGCGGCAGATTAGGGATTAATAACTTTAATATAGTGTTTGCGATGCGGGAGGGCCTCGGTTTAGGGGTTAATAGATAGTTTATGGGTGTTAGTGTACTTTATAATACTTAAGTTATGTGTTTTATGTAAGAGTTTTGTTGCGTAAAACTAATTACTACTGGTCTCAGATTGCAGAATGGATCGTGTCAGTATAGGGTGTAACGCAAGCTTTTTAGCCTTACTGCAAAACTTGTAATGGCAGTGCTATTTTTTTAAATGCGGGACTGACGTTGGGTTATAGGCTTAAAGGCTTGCAGTACAGCTATACCGACAAGACTTGTAATTTTTTTCAGCGTTATAACACGAACGCAAAACTCATAATCTAGGTGTATATATATATATATATATATATATATATATATATATATATATATAATTGTTTTATGTGAGTATTTTTTCATGTGTGAGATATTTCATGTTTAAGTTTCATTTAATTGGTATAATAAGAATTCCACTACTTGAATGGATTCTATTTGCATTGTGGGCTTCACGCTCAAGAGATATCCAACATACTTGTCCCCATAGAAGTCTATTTAGCTCTTTTCAACATGCAGATGTTAGTGCGCCCTATACTGTTACTAGCATGTCACTTGATTATTAAAATGTTACTTGGGCTTGCAATATGAGTGCTATTGCTTGTAAATGTATTTGCTCTCCACCTATAATTAGCCCTTAATGCGAGATGATTTAAGAAAAATCAGTAATAGTCAAAAACAGAGATTCTTCACACTAAATTCATAACCTGTAGAAAAAGGGTCTGAACAAAGGAGAAAAAATATTAAAATCAAGAACGAACATACCAATTATTCATTTAAAATAACTTTGCAGCTTTTTTTTTTAGTTAAAGGGACACTGAACCCAATTTTTTTTTCTCTCGTGATTCAGATAGAGCATGCAATTTTAAGCAACTTTCTAATTTACTCCTATTATCAAATTTTCTTTATTCTCTTTGTATCTTTATTTGAAAAGCAAGAATGTAAGTTTAGATGCCGGCCCCGTTTTGGTTAACAACCTGGGTTGTTCTTGCTGATTGGTGGATAAATTCACCCACCAATAAACAAGTGCTGCCCAGGGTACGAAAACAAAAAATAGCTTAGATGCCTTCTTTTTCAAATAAGGATAGCAAGAGAATGAAGAAAAAATGATAATAAGAGTAAATTAGAAAGTTGCTTAAATTGCATTCTCTATCTGAATCATGAAGAAAAAAAATTGTGTTCAGTGTCCCTTGAAATATCCCTTAAGTCTTCTTGGTCTGATGGATTTTAATTCAGAATTCATAACAAAACCATCTACAGGTTTTTCCTTTCAGTAGGTCAGGCACTTTTTGCTTCCACAAAAAAATAAATGAGAAAAACAACAAATTTTTGTCAGTTTCTATAACATACTGAGCATGGAAATCCTTATTTCATAATAATTTCAAACACATACAATGCATGTATGTCAATTTCTCTGTCTAATCTTACTTAGAACCCAGTTATCAAATGTTTGCTTTTGCAGAGTGATGTTATCAAGTCTTGCAGCTCTTGCAATGTTTAAATTTCTTTATAAATTTTCAGTAAAAGTAATATTTAAAATGTTTTCAATTGCAAATTATTTTTTCACTTGCTTAGACAATTCAGAAATATTTAGAACTGACATCAAAGTTCAGTGTGCTACAGGCATGCATAGTTGTACTGTTAATTTCATTATGATTGCATGAGAATATTTGTCATTTGAATATGTTTTATTATTCATCAGTCCTAAAATAACATATTGAAATTTTAATGCATTTATCTAGTAGTTTATTTAAGGAAAAATACGTATATCACTAATGAAAGAGTGGTGACGCAAATAAATATGAATATATAAAATTATATTATTGTATATTCTTTAGATCATATTTTATCAACTCCATTCCTCAAGGAACCCTAACTGAGCAGATTTAAATTAGTTCCCTCCTTTAGCTGATATTGTTATATCAACTAAGTGAAGGTACTTGTCTAGCCCTGATCAGTTGTCAACCTAAAGTGTTGCCCTTACAAAATGCTGCAAAAGGTGGATTATAAAATAGCATAGAGTGCCTACGTATAAACCAATTTCTACAAATAATTTTATGAAGGCTTACAGTAGTGGCATTATAGCCAGACACAAAGGCCAGTTTACGTATATCAACATGATTGACAGCCGTGGGTTTCAGGTCAATAGTAGACAGTTCTTTATGGGACTAGCCCTGATCCACAAATTTATTGCACATTTCATTTAAGTGCAATTGTTGAGTGAGAGAATCAGACACTATTCTCTTAACCCATAAGAACTGTGATTTAGGTACACGCCTAAAAACCCTATGTGGATGGTGACTCTGTTGTAGCAAAAGAGTTTTTTTATCTTTAGGCTTCCTGAAAAGATCTGTACCAAAATAGCAGAACTCAATACTACTGTGTCCAAAAAATCAATAGTTTCATTATGATATCTAACAGTAAGCTGTAGAGCAGGAACTTGATCCTGTATCCTCAAGCGGTGTGCCTCAATGGATAAAAAAATCATCCTTCCACACAATAAACAAACTATCAATATATTGAAACCTTGAAACCATGGCAAACAATTATGGAATTCAGGGACAGTATACACTGTATGTTCCTCCACTACATCCATAAAAGGGCATGCATATGCAGGGGCAATGTTAGAACCCATCAAGGTACCCCCCAGATGAGAAAAGAACCTGTTGGCAAAAGAAAAATAAATGTGAATTAAAACTAGCTCCAATAATTCCATGAACAGATTTATTTGAGCATCAGAATATTTGCCAGATCTAGTTAAGGTTAATGTTTTTATATATTTGAAGTGAAGCACTGAGCTTTACCTAAAACAAGCCACTCTATGTTAACTATCTCCTTCCTAGATAGTTATTTTTTGTCAGACATACAATTACGGTGTTTAGAGGGCGCTTAAAGCGTTTAGGTTCACACTCTATTTGGAAAGTAGAATTAAGATTGAAGTTATGCTGTCCTCCGTTTTTGTTGGTAACCTTAAAATATATATATTTTTACACCTTTTATACCACCTATAAATTATACACACCAAAAGACAGATGGTTTTGAATAAATAATTGGATCTTATATACAGTTATTCTCTATGAAAGGATAAAATAGAAGGATTCTATATACCTTTAAAATAAATTTATTGTTATAAAAATTCCCTATACAATGTCATCTAAATAAAAAAAAAGCTGGGGCGTATGGTTAAACTAACTTTTTAGGTCATATAAAATTCATAAAGAAATAGCTACAATGCATGCTCAATACAGTTAAAACAATTAGTATAAATAATTTATGAACATTCTCCTTATTGTATTACAATTGTTACATTAGTATCTTCATTAGGTCTATTAAAAATTATGAAAAAATTGTGGCTAACGAATTGTTTCAGGTAAAATTATGTTTAAAAATAATGCCAAAAAAATGAAATTATAAAAAATGAAAAAATTCAGCGCTTAAAAAATAGAATGGAAAAAATATATATGTGATTCTTCGTGAAATATCTAAATGTGAAAGTGAAAAAATAATACCTAGGTGATAGTTCAAATGATATGTGCAATCCTTAATTGGACACTTTTAAGAATCTTGGTGCTTCGATTGTGTTTTCCTTCAAATCTGTGATTACATTGTGTTAATTTTAACAGTCCATTTATACCTGGAACACTTAACGTTTTTTCTTTCTTCTCAAAGTACCCTTTATAACAAGCTTCTTCGGGAGATTTTAATCTTTGTCTCTTAATATATCACTTTTGTGTAACAACCGCCTCAGAAAACCTTGTTACTTGTGCGAGGTTATGCGAGGTTTGTAATGGTTTCACCTTAAAATTTGAAGACTTCCAAAAATGTTCCTTTTGGTGGTTCTTACCTCTGATTGTAATTAGGCATTTTTTCAGAGCCTCAGCTCCCTCTGTAACCGGTCGTGTGATGTCACTCACTCCCTGCTTTTTTGTTGTAAACTTGCGCAAGTACTCTTTACTCCAGTTCTTTTAGAACCTCCATGGTTCTGCTGACTGCGGTCTTTGAAAACACTCTGCACTTCAGTACAATGTATGCAGAGATCAGACTATCTTTTGCTTTTTAACTGTATCCCGTTCTCCAGGGTCAAAGGTAGCAATCCACTGCCAAGCCCTTTAGTGCAAATCCACGCATTTCATCCCCTTCAGGGCTTTCTCAAGATCTAGTTAAGGCTACCCAGGTATTGTTTAAACCATCCTGATGAAGGATAACAGTATACAAACTTGAAATATCCAAGTGGCCAAAACCACCTCATTAGGTAAATCAGGCCACTTGTTCAATTTAGATAGAAATCCCCAATGTCCTTCAAATATGACTAACCCTCCATAACCAATGGTCTTAAATCTTTATCCAAAAACTTAGCTATGGGACTAAACAGGGAATCTATAGAATCCACAGTGGGTCTGTCTGGAGGATGAAAAAGATATTTATGGACCTTAGAAAGAATATGAAAGTAAGGAGTCTTAGGTCTTACTGGCAAAAGGAACTCATATAACATTTTATTGATAATACCTTGTTCCAAGGCCCTGTCTAGTATGACGTGTCATAAAGTGGGGCAGAGGATCTCGGTCCAACTCCATGTAAACCTCAGTATTACTTAAATGTCTAAAAATGTATTTCTTATAGTGTGATGTATTCATAACAACGACAGCTCGATTTTTGGCCAGATTACGATTGTAGTGCAAAATTGCACATTTGTGAGCATGACATTTGCACTTAATTCATAATACAAGCGCACGCAATAGTAAGCTGGTATTAGAGGTGAGGCACAACCTCGCTTTCGCATTGCAGAGAACCGCCATTCCATGGGTTCCAATGTGAGCCTCATTCTCATGCTGATAGACATGGCAGAGAACTAAGCGCTGCAAATGTAAAATAGATGTGTATATGAATATATACATATATGTTTATGTGTTTATATGTGTATATAAACATATTAACACATAAATATATATGTATATAACCATATATATATTTTGACTAATGTTTTTCCTCTAACACCCCACATCCCCTCACTTTAACCCCTTATAATAGCTTTGTGCAGTCCTTATTTTAAAAATTAAAGAGCCTACATTTTATTTTATTTTTTAAAAAGGCACCATACAGTTTATTTTAGGGGCAATTGTGGGGACATTTTTTAAATTATCCAGAGATCAGATCTCTGCTTAGTTTTCATAGCTCTAATTGCTACTGCGAGCTCAGTTGTGTTGAACTACTCCAGTTGTAATCCACACTTGAAACATTAACTTCAGGTACTTCAGCTATAAGCATTTTCTTTAGCAGAAAAAGGCTTCCATGGTAAAGTAGGAGATGAGTTGCCATTTCTGGATCATTTTGAGTTCAGACTTATTGCAAAACAACATTCAAATACTAGGCTTAATCTTGTAAAATGCTCCTCTAGCATAGAGCAAAATACCACCCCAAATACTTGTATACATTATGCCATCTCTCATATATATATAATAGCAGACAATAGGTGACTGCACTCCCTGAAAAAAATAAGGGGGAGGGGGTAGAGTGATTGAAAATTGTAAACTTCCCACTAGTGAGAGAAGTGAAATAATACTAGTATCTTCTGACACAGCAAACTGTTACAAAGTCACAACTATCTTCAACAGTAGGTTCCCTAATAAAGTCCCATGGGTTCTATTATCATTGTATGCTGAAAACACTCAAATCTACTTCTCTGCACCAGACCTATCTCCTTCCTTGCTAACTTTCTTTCTCGCATCTCTTCCTGGATGTCCTCTCACTACCTTAAGCTAAATCTCTCCAAAACTGTGCTCCTTATTTTCCCCCATTCTTCAAAAATCTCCACCCTCAATGTCTCTATAACTGTCAACAACTCCATCATTACCCCCTACCCTGCATGCCTGATGTCTTGGGGTCACATTTGACTCAGATGTTTCACTCCTCACATTCAGTTCTTGGATAAATCCTGTTACTTCCACCTTAAAAACATCTCTAAAATTAGACATTCCTTACACAAGACACAACTAAGATTTGAATCCACTCTATAATCCTTTCCTGCCTCGACTACTGCAATTCTATCCTCTCTGGTCTCCCTAGCTGCCACCTAGCTCTTTTACAATTCATAATTAATGCCTCTGCCAGGCTCATCTTCCTTACAAATAGCCCTTCATCTGCTGCACCTCTCTGCAAATCCCTTCACTGGCTTCCTCTTGCCTCTAGGATTAAACACAAAATTCTGACTCTGACATACAAGGCCCTCAACTGCATTGCTTCCCCCTATATCTCAGACCTTGTACCCAGATACTCTCCCTCTCATACCATTTGCTCTGCTCATGACCTCCTAGTCTCTTCCTCTCTTGTTACTTCCTCACATTCCCATTTATAGGACTTCTCCAGACTGGCTCCGCTCTTGTAGACCTCTCTGCCTCACTCCACAAGACTTTCCCCTTGTTTTGAAAAGCTTCAAGCACTCCCTAAAGACTATGTTCAGGGAGGCATACAACCTACACTAACCTTTCTTTATATTATTTTCTCTCCTCCATTGCTATCCCCTTGAACCCCCTTAGCATGTAAGCCTAAGAGCCCAGCTGTTTGTAGATCACCTTCTTATGAGCTTACTACAACAGTGCGACTCTTGGCAGGGCCCTATAGCTATTTTATCCCTATAAATGTTTCCTTGTATACCACCTATGTTTATAGCGCTGTGAAATCTGTTGGCACTCTACAAACCGATAATAACAATAATAATAACAGTAGAACATAAACATTTCCAATGATAATTGGTGGTTTATTAAAAGTCCACACACAGTAACTGGTTTGTCAATCTGCCATGACCACTACCTTGAAATGCCCTCCATACACAGAGATATTAATGATGAAATAATTAGTGACAAATCATACGTTAAATTTTTAAAAAGGATTTCGATCAACCCATTTGTTAGTTGTATGATGCTTTTAAAATGTTAATTCATACAATATAGTTGTTGATACCAATCAAATCTTAAAAACATTAACATTAAAACCTATGAGGGTTTATTTTAGATAAAGCATTTCATAAGCTTTATTAACGGATTGTAATCAACCCTATATTCTGAATTCCTACTTTTTTTTTGACTGAGTGGCTGTAGCATTTTGATATACTATACTTCTTGTATTAAGATGTAAAATATTCTTTACATTAGGTAAATATTATAGCTATTATGAATTGTTTTGTTTAACTGCATCATTCACTATATATAAATAAAACTTGCAGATGTTCATTTTTGAATAAAGAATGACATACTAGATTTTCCTTCTTCTTTACTACCTTTAGAGCATTCATTTTTAAACTCACTCAAGGTTAAAATGCTTACAAATTTTAGTCACATTTGAAAAATTTGCTCAGGCCAAAATTTGTGTACACAGGTGCTCAAAAATCTTAGACGGAACATTAACAGGAAGTGATACTAAAGCAGCTTCTCCCAGCTCTTCCTCCATTAAAATATCTGCTGTCACAGAACTGAAAGCTGTTTAAGAATGAAATGTATGCAGACAGTGGCATAGAGAGAATTCATTTTTGAGGTTTTATATATGTTTAATATGTGTGAGGTTTTGTATATATAAAAGAGGCAAAACTTGTTGAGCAGCAGTCTTCTTTAAAAATTCCAGATACAAATTTGAGAAATAAGAAAGACAGTCTTGCCAGCACTACTGACATTGGGTCATTAACAGGTTTACTCCCCATGAATGATATTTCAGTCTCTCTCTCTCTCTCTCTCTCTCTCTCTCTCCCTCTCTCCCTCTCTCCCTTTCTCCCTCTCTCTCTCTCTCTCTCTCTCTCTCTCTCTCTCTCTCTCCCTCTCTCTCTCTCTCTCTCTCTCTCTCTCTCTCTCTATCTATCTATCTCTCTCTCTCTTCATAGGGATTAGGTTTAATCTTTTTATTTTGGATAATATTGTTTATTATTTTATTTACTGTTAGACTTTTTTATTTTCTGTAATTTTAGCTTAATTTAAACTTAGTTTTATTATGTCTAAAGTAATGTTAGTTTTTTTATTTTAATTGTTTGTAATTTCATATTGTTAATTTAGATAATTGGGTTTAATTTAGGGGGTGTTATGTTAGGGGGTTTAGTAATTTAATAAGTTATTTGCATTGTGGGTTGTGGTGGATTAGTGGTTAATAGTTTTAATAGGGACTTTGCGATGTGGGTTAATGGCGAATTAGGAGTTAATACATTTATTAGGTAGTTTGCGATGTTGGGGTTGGCGGATTTAGCGGTTAATACTTTAATTACTAGTTGCGATGTGGGTTTGATGGCAAGTATAGGGGGTTAATAGTTTAATTAGGCATATAGCATTGTGGGGGGTTGTCGGTTTCGGGGGTTAATACTTTTATTATTAATTGTGATGTGGGTTTGATGGCGGATATAGGGGTCAATATACTTTATTAGTTATTGCTGTGGGGGATTACGGTTGACAGGTTGATAGATACTGCGCATGTGTTAGGTGTTAGTTAATATTTTCAGGCAGTTACAGGAGTTACGGTGTTCACATACTCAGCGAAAGGCTTGCTACGGCTGCCTTTGCGTGGCGAGGTGAAAATGGAGTAAAATTTCTCCATTTTTGCCACGTAAGCCCTTGCGCTGAATATGTGAAACTGATTTGTGGTGCGATTCTATGTTAGCTTATGGGAGTAAAAATTGTGGCCGACAGGTGAAATATACATGCCGCATTTATATGCCGCGCTGTATATGGATACCAAGACGATGCCGCATATTTAATGGAGTCCTTACCCGTATGTATATATATATATATATATATATATATAAATATATATGTATGTATCTGTCTTTTAAAGCCTTTTGCCTACCTTTTTTTCACCTGAGACCTCATATCGTCTAGCCCAGTGATTTTTAACCTTTTTTTTGCCGTGGCACATTTTTTACATTAAAAAATCCTGTGGCACACCACCATCCCAAAATTTAAAAAAAAATCACACATTGTAGCCTAATATATATATATATATATATATATATATATATATATATATATATATATATATATATATATATATTACACACATACACACACATACTGTATGTATTGTGCTGTTATGCCATGCCTCCTACAAACTACCCCTGCACTGGGAGTAAAAAACAAGCAAAGTTTAAAAAATATGTCACACTGTTGTCAGTCTGCCGCGGCACACCTGAGGATCTCTTGCGGCACACTAGGGTGCCAAGGCACACTGGTTGAAAAACACTGGTCTAGCCCTTAAAACTTTTTAAATGCATTTGTTTTTTATTTATTTTTTAAATATTCTTTTATTGAGTATTATCAGAGCAATAACAAATTCAAATAACAAATTAAGTTTTTGTCACATGGATTACAATAAGACTGCTGTTACATGAGTGATGAAATACAAAAAAGGACAGCAAAAATACATTGACATATTTCACTCAATAACATAATTTGCAATAGCAATAACTGAGTGAGAAACTTCAATACATATATAAATGAAATCCTCATTTTTAAGATTTATATAACCTGATGAAAGTAGCTATTATTGAGGACCAACTGGTCCACTTAAACACCAATGGAGTTAGGTAGCTACAAGGATGACCCATATTAGTAAAGATACCATGGACATCTGGGTCTTCCGACCTCTTATAAATATGGAGGGAGGGGAGATGAAGGAACAAGGGGAAAAAAGGGGGGGTTACAGGAGAGGGGAGACGAGGATTACCTGAAAGTAAGGTCTTGGGTCTACGTCAGGGAAAGAAGAGTCCTATGAGACTCTGTGCTTAGTGAAAGATATTACAATTGTGCCAAATCTCATGGTATAGATCTGATTTGTTTAGTGATCGAAAGGCATATTCTTCCATATTTTTTATGTAATCAACAATAGCTATCACCTTATTAAATGTCGGAGGGGAAGACTGGTTCCAGTCTCTAGCTATCACTAGTTTTGTGGCCAGAAGTATGTATGAAGTGAGGATTATATCCTCTTCCATTAAATTTGAATATCCATGGTGCAGGAGCCCCAAAGCTGGACCAGAGCGCAGAGAGATCCCCAGCACTCCCAACATCCGAAAAACATCCCTCCACAAGCCGCTAATTTTAGGAAATTCCCACCAAATATGTAAGTGCGTCCCTAGGTTGCCACAGTTTCTCCAACATAGAGGAGAGGTAGTTTGCTAATATTTGTGCAAGGTAACTGGTACCTTGTGCCATCTCGTAGTTAATTTATAATATAATTCACATAAAGTTGCACAGTGTAGGTGTTTTTTAATCCTGAGTAACTCCCTAAGGCATGTATCTATCTATATGTCCATGCCTAAGTCTCTTTCCCAAGCTCTATATTGGCTATGCTTGGTTGGTTCAAGCGGGGATCAGTAGACTATAGTGAAATGAAAGAGCACTTTTGAGACATCTACCCATATTCCACCTCTGTTCCCATTTAGTAGGTGTTCGGATAAATTGTCCTGACAACCCCCACAATCTAAGAATGCTGGCCAATCTAAGGAATTCAAAGTGAAGCAAGTTAGGCAGAGAAAACTTCTGTCTTGCCTCAGCAAAAGTAAGTAATGTGCCATTGTTATATAACACCAAGATCACAAGGGTAGCCGTATCTGCCCATGCCCCTATGTGAGTCTGGGATAGCGAAACTAAAATATTACGGATCCTGTATATAGGCGAGGGATGCGGAGAAATTTTTAGTGTGTGCTTTTTAAGATCCCAGTGCTTCAAGGAGTCTAGAATAAGAGGGTGAGTTTGTTACATGTGGATAGGAATCCAAGGTAAATCTGACAACAAGATACCTTTAGAATATTAAAAGACCTAGGAGCGCCTAACACAGGCCTAGGAAGTGAATTTAACTAAAAAGCTAACTAATAGCTCTGCAGGTTAGCCAAGAAAAGATAATAAAAATATATAGATATATGGATAAAAGGATGAAAGGTGGATAAATGTTCTAGGACATCTCAAATAATCCTGTTATCTTAACTAGGGTTAATACAAATTTAATACAGTTAAGGCACAATATTAATACAATAAAACACAATATGTTAAAACACAATATGTTAAAATCATGGATCCATGGTACAATACACGCAAATTACATAAAGCGATGACACATAATAAGATAAAATAATAGTATTACAATAATAGCTGGGAATGGAAATCGTTGGGAAATCGAAGGGAAATGGTATTCCCTGCAAACAGTGTGGAATGTACAAAAAAAGTTGAAAGAAAATGTAATCCCTCAAAATCTAAACGATGTGGAAGTGGTCAAAAAAGTAGTCTAAAAAATGCTTAAGCAAAAGTTTAAAAGCCAAAAAAATGAAAATGAAAATGAAAAAGATATGTGTTTGTGGTAAAGTTAGTGATAAATAATTCCAAAAAAAAAGCTGTGATAAATAATTCCAATAAAAAATTCCAATAAAAAAGCTGTGTGTCTGTGAATAAATTTTCCTTAAGTGTCCTCAAAAAAAAGAGTCCATACAAATGTTGATGTGGTAGGTGAGGGAATGTCCGGTAAACCCTGGGTTCAATCCCTATATCCAACCTGAAAAAGATAGTCTTGAAAAAGGCCCAGATTAGGGCCGAAACGCATTGGCAGAAATTGGTGAGCACTTTTCTTACAATATATGTTTATTTGTTAGCATTATTGCACTATTTTAGATTTATTTTACAGGTTGGATATAGGGATTGAACCTAGGGTTTACCAGACATTCCCTCACCTACCACATCAACATTTGTATGGACTCTTTTTTTGAGGACACTTAAGGAAGATTTATTCACAGACACACAGCTTTTTTATTGGAATTTTTTATTGGAATTATTTATCACAGCTTTTTTATTGGAATTATTTATCACTAACTTTACCACAAACACATATCTTTTTCATTTTCATTTTTTTTGGCTTTTAAACTTTTGCTTAAGCATTTTTTAGACCACTTTTTTGACCACTTCCACATCGTTTAGATTTTGAGGGATTACATTTTCTTTCAACTTTTTGTACATTCCACACTGTTTGCAGGGAATACCATTTCCCAACGATTTCCATTCCCAGCTATTATTGTAATACTATTATTTTATCTTATTATGTGTCATCGCTTTATGTAATTTCCGTGTATTGTACCATGGATCCATGATTTTAACATATTGTGTTTTAACATATTGTGTTTTATTGTATTAATATTGTGCCTTAACTGTTTTAAATTTGTATTAACCCTAGTTAAGATAACAGGATTATTTGAGACGTCCTAGAACGTTTATCCACCTTTCATCCTTTTATCCACATATCTATATATTTTTATTATCTTTTCTTGGCTAACCTGCAGAGCTATTAGTTAGCTTTTTAGTTAAATTCACTTCCTCGGCCTGTGTTAGGAGCTCCTAGGTCTTTTAATATTCTAAATACTTCTATCTAAGGGTGAGCTAGGTCCCCTTTTGTACCCAGGAGCTAGTAGGAACAATCTGTGAGCGCTGTGAGATACCATAGTAACAACAAGATACCTTTAGGTAGAAATGATTGCTCTAATTCCTGTCACCTATGTGAGATTTCTTTAAAACTCCACCCCATAAGATGGGTTAACCGAGCAGCGTCGTTATACAATAAGATACTGGGAAATGCTAAACCCCCTCTATGAATAGGCTGTTGGATTACCGAGGTAGCTATTCTTGATCTCCTCCCAGACAAAATGTAAGTGGTAATAAGACTTTGATACTTATTAAGTATAGATCTAGGAATAGATAAGGGCACGCACCGAAAAAGGTATGTGAGCTTCACGAGGAAGGACATTTTGATTGCCGCTATCCTGCCAGTCCAGGAAAATTCCTTAAACTCCCAACTCTCTAAGAGTCTTTTAAATTCAGGTAAACGTTCAGAGAAATTTTTGGTAATGATTACGTCAAGATTTGGGCTTAAGTGAATGCCCAAATGTTTGATAGAAGTGGGTGATCACTGAAAAAGGTACAGCTTTTGTAAGTGTTCTAATTCTGAAAAAAGGGACATTAACATATAGAACTTTGGTTTTATTATAATTTAGTTTGTAGGAACTACATTGTGCAAACTGTTCAATATTCTTAAAGACCGCTGACATCGAGTTTATCGGCAAAGTGAGCAATAGCGTAATATCGTCCGCAAAAAGTGCTATTTTGTGCATGGAGCCATTAAACTCCATGCCTTAGATCTCATCATTTAATCTGATAGACTGAGCAAGGGGTTCGATAGATAGGGCGAATAGTAGTGGAGAGAGCGGGCAGCCCTGTCTAGTGCCGTTTGATATATCAAAAGAAACTGACTTGAAGCCAGGTCCACTGACCGTGGCTAAAGGATTTGAGTATAGGGCTTGAGTGGCTTTGATAAATTGATGAGGGATGCCAAACACCCTCAAGACTTCCCACAAGTAATCCCACCTGACCCTGTCAAATGCCTTTTCCGCATCTAAAGACAGGGCCAGGAAGGGCACTTTCCTTTTCTTGGCTTCAAACAAAATAGAGGTGAGCCTGCGCGTGTTGTCGGGGCTCTCTCTACTCGGAATGAATCCGACTTGGTTGGCGTGTATAATCTGACTTAGGACTATCGAGAGTCGATTAGCCAATATTTTAGAGTATAATTTAATGTCCGGGTTAATTAACAAGATAGGCCTGTAAATTTGGCACAATCAAGGGACCTTTCCTGGTTTCAAAATCGTTATTATTTCTGCGTCTAGGAATTCCCTGAGACACGTACCAGTGGACATAAAAATGTTAAAGGTTTTAAGGAGAATGGGGTATATGAGCTCAACGAAAGTCTTGTAAAACTGCCCTGTGTATCCATCCGGACCTGGAGCTTTATCTCTTTTTAATTGCCGAATCGCCTTTTTCAATTCTTCCAAAGTGATAGGGGAACCTAGCAAGCTAACAGACTCATCTTCTAGGACAGGAAGCTTAAGACCCCCTAAAAACCTTTGTATCTCTGCAATAGAGAGAGTGTTGGTAAGGCACTCTTTATTTAAACTATAAAGACTAGTATAATATGATCTAAATGATCGCCTATATCTTTAGGAGAGATTGCTATTTTGCCATTATATCGAATCGAGGGGATATTACGTTGGGCCTGTCGAAGCCTGAGCTTAGCTGCTTAAAGAGTATTAGCTTTATTGCTATGATAATAGAATTTTTGCTTGAATCTACTGAGGGTCTTCTGTACCTTTATTATTTCCAGGTTCTTAAGTTCGGCTTTTATGGCCTCTAGATTTTTCGCGCCCCAAAGTGTTGGGTTCTGTTTTAGTGCATTAAGCTGTGATCTATAAGAGCAAGTTAATGCAGCTAATGAGCTGCCTGTATATTTCTTAGAGAGAGCTGCCTTTTTAATCAACGTGCCTCTAATATAAGCTTTCAGCGCTGCCCACACATATTGGACTTTAGTCTGACCATTATTATTTTGCTGTAAAAACTCAAGTAATTCTTTTATAATTTCTTGGAGGGTTGTGGCATTCGAAACTAACCCTTCAGCATATTTCCATTTATGGTGTAAATAAGGCCGGAGAGGAGAAAAGGTAACTACTACAGGGTCATGATCAGACCAAGGGATCATCTCTATCCTCGAACTGTGAATCTCATTTAATGTCTCAGCTTCAACGAATATATAGTCGATTCTAGAAAACATTTTGTGCAAGTTTGAGTAGAACATGTAATCTTTTTCTGTAGTTTGCATAGCCCGCCAAACGTCATAGAGACCATATTGAGTCATTAGTGATCTGAAAGCTGTAGCTAAGGAGGAGACTGAACGGTCCAAACGGAGCAAATTAAGACCTTTTCTGTCTACTAGTGGATCCCATAATAGATTAAAATCTCCCCCTAGAATAAGCTACCCTGTTTAATCTTGGAAACAAGTTTGAGTGTACTTTTTAAAAAAGGGAATCTGCCTAGTGTTTGGGGCATAAATGTTGGTTAGAGTGTAGGTGCGATCATTCAGTTTACAAATGACTATAACAAATCTGGCACCTGGGTCAGTTTCTATGTGCAAAACTTCTACCTTTAATTCGTCCTTAATTAGGATGGCAACCCCTTTCATCTTGGAAGAGTGAGAGGCTTCAAATTTGGTGGAGAAATGCTTAAACGAATACGGAATGCCAGCGGTCTTGGACCAGTGTGTCTCTGATATCTGAGATTATTACTAAGGAGGCTTCTTTTGGTAGGAGAATTAAGGCCCTGAACATTATGAGTGATCACTTGTAAATACATCTTCAAAAGAGAAGGAGGGAGGAAAAAAAAAAAGGGGGAGGGGAGGAGGGGGACGGAAATAGAGAGTAGCTATATGGCTACCAAAAAGAATGTCAAATTATGGAATCAACATAAACAACAAAGTCTTGTGTTCAATAACCAAGAACTAGCAACAATCAGAGGGTCTTGGTACTAAAAATGTTCAGAACAAAGGGGGGATTAAGGGGCAATTTTCAGCAGATATGCACTGCTAAATACAAATTTGAATTGTATGCATGTAAATTGATAAAGTGTTTTAGGTAATAGTAATAGTAGTAAAGGCCATCAGCAACGGGGGGGGGGGGGGGGGGGGGGACCTAAAGAAACAGAGATATTATATGCAATATAGTGTATAGGAGGGATGAGTAAAGAAAAAAGTTAGTAGCAGAGGGAAAATAAAAGAGGTTAGACAAAATCAAGAGGACTGGGAACAAATTAACACAATCTAAATAATTAAGTATAACTTGTGTGAAAAACCAATAGGAGACAGGGTAGTCCCCAGTTCCGAAATGGTTAAAGTTTGAAGAATCATTAAGAAGCTGCTTTAGAATCCTACAACACCACATCTCTTGCTTGAACTACAATATAAACTTTCTTAACTAGTATGAGTGTGTAGGCTTACCTAGGGTAAATTACTTGTCAGGCCACCTAGTTTGGTTAATTTAATAAAAGGCTTTACTAAAGATATTACAAATATCTAAGATATATCAAGGATGACTAGCTTAAGGTTGTCGACGTCTATAACTCTTCTGCAACACATATAGCTAGGAGGTTGTGTATTTTAAGTGGATGGGTCATTATAGGGAGAACAGCGAATACATCACTATTCGAGAAAATCCCTGTGACACATGGCTAAAGGTATTACCACAGCTAGTGTTGGTGCAGTAGTACTGTAATGGAGGCATGAAATTCCACTTAATAGGCTGGTAGGCTATCTACCAAAGATTTTACCTGTGGGTCTGCTACATATTAGCAGTAGAATAAGGGGATAGGAGTGGGTACTGAAGTGTTCAATTAGCGATGTTATGTAGATGGTGGGGTGTGTGAATATCTAGGATGTCTCAGCTTTATTAGTAGAATGCAATGTCTAGGGGCCTACCTAAAGGGCTGTATGTAGGTAAAGAGAATCTTAGGGTTATAGGCCAATAGGCCAATATACACTCACTTTGGTAGATGTCTCTGATTAAATAGGAGCAATGAGTAAGCAACATAAACATTCTTTTAGAAGGCCTAATCCGAGAAGGTAATCAGAGGATTAGTGATTTCAGATCTGTACTAAGATCTAACAGTGCAACTTATAACATTTAATGAGTGTACGTATATAATAGACTATGGGCAAACGAATATTAATTCTAGAACTAAAAGTATAGCAGCATTTACAATAATTTTTGGCTTCGTCCAAACCTATGAGAAAAAAGTATATAGCACCACTTATTGTAACCATTTTCAAAAAGGTGATATAACAGAAGTACCACGATTATATCGGTACCATATGATGAATAGAAACATACCTAGCAGTCTATAATTGAATAAGATTAAACTTAGTATTATAAGTAAACACACATTTAACAAGGATATCAGCTGTAGCACTATAAGGGGGTAAAAGAGTGTGTAAGACAAACCTTAGCAATTATTGTTAAAGCAATTAAAGCACATTTGGAAACATTATAATCAGGATCCATCATCAAAAAGTTCAGTATACAACAATGGCATATCCTCTGCAGGTGTAGGAGCAAAATATCTAACAGACTATAGGTGAATAAAATTAACCTCAAGATTATAAGTGAACACACATTTACCAACAGTTTCAGCTGTAGACCTATATAGGAGTGAAAAAAAGCATGTAATACAACTTTTTAGCAAATATTGTTAGAGATATTAAACTAATTTAGAAACATTTTAAATAGGATCAGATGGCCAAAAGTCCAGTGCACCACCTGTAGAGAGAAGAGTCAAACAAATACTTAACAGAAAAGGATATAATGGCATATCTTCTTCAGGTGTAGGAGGTGAGACTTCAGTTCACTTTGTGGGCTAAAGGGCCCTGGGAGATTACTAGACAAAGGACTGTATTCATGGTTCCTGCAAAGAAAAATTTTGTCTCTTGGGTGGTGGAGGAGAGCGTCTAGGTTTTGGGTCCCATTTCAGAGCTGCTGCTTGAAGGAGCAGGAACTGTGCTTGAAGAGGAGAGCTTAGGACGGCATCTTCCTGAAGAGTAGAAGGGGGGTCCGGTCGGCGGGAGGAAGGAGGAGGAGTGTCTCTCAAGAGGTTTAACTTACTCAAAACCTCCATTCCTTGTTTAATGTTCATTAAAGTGTATGAGGAACCATTGTGTTGGAAAAACAGTTTGACTGGAAAGCCCCATCTGTACTTTATAGAATGCTTACGTAAGCATTGCGTGACAGGGAAGAAGGATCTCCTTTTGGATAAGGTATGTGAGGATGGGTCTGGGAAGAACTGTATCTCCTTATATACTTCTGGCAGATTTTTATTGAGGTATGCTGTTCTCAGAATTTTTTCCTTAAAAGTAAAGTAGTGAAGTCACACTATGACATCCCTTGGCTGTGATTGATTGGAGTTTCTAACTCTGAGTGCTCTATGAGCTCTGTCAATCCTCAACTCCGAATCTGGTGGGGTGTCAAGGAGTGCCACAAATAGCTCAGTAATATATGAAAGGAGGTCATTTGCAGTGACGCTCTCGGGGATGGCCCGAATACGAATGTTATTGCACCTTGACCTATCCTCAAGGTCTGCCAATTTCCCTTTTAGGTCTAAAATCATCTCAGCAAGTGATTGGGTGTAAGAGAAAAATTTAGAGTGGTCGGTCGCAAGGTCCTCATGCTTCCGTTCGAGGATGTCTGATCTCCCCCCAAAGAAGCTATGTCTCTCTTAAGCTCTGCAACAGAGGATTTGAGTTCCTGCTTCATGAAGGTATGATGAGAGTCCATTTTAGCCGACAGAGAGTTGATGAGCTCTTTGAGGGAGGTATTATCAGAGCAATCTGAAGAGCTTTTACATACAGTATGGGCTACAATATCCTCATCATGCCTAGACGGGGAGTCTCTGGAGTCCTCATCAGATAGGTCCCTCTCAGAGATGAATTTACTGTGGAAATGATCTGCTACAGTCCTTTTTTGGGTATCTGCTTGCTTGTTTTTTTTCCTATTGGAATGAGACATAACTGCAGGCTTCTTATCAAAGCCTTTGGTAAAAAGAAAGTGAGGATAGAAAGAAGCTTCTATATTATGTTTGAACTGGGGTGTTACCCTGCCTCCATGCAGGTACTTTAGCACCCCATCATGGTGTTAAGGTTTAGGTTGTGAAGCTAGCGATGTTCTACTAGCAAAAAAAGAAAAAAAGATTAAGCACCTATGTCATAAAGTTGGAGGACATGTGAACCCAGATGGATATACGAGTATACAGGTCAGAGTATTGCACAACAGGTTCAGTATAGCTCACAAGATAGAGACCAGTGATAAATGATATAATGGCAACACAGTCCTTAGGAGCAACAACTTGTCAAGGGTGTGTTTTGGAGTATCAGTTTAGTTATCCTGTTTATATATACAAAATCTTTAGCTGCCTCTATATCTGCTTGGGTAGTATGTCCAGATTTTATGATTGCAGTGAAATTACAGGCCAATAGCAGGTGACAGCTCCCATCTTTACCCTTAAGGACCCAAAGGTGAGGGCAACTTGATATAGGGTCTTATCCACTTCCCTGGTGGGTAAAGGAGTAAATCCAGAAGAGGGCTAGTCTTAATTATAGGTAAGAGAGGTCCTACTGGGATTTTCAGTGGAGTATACGTTGATACTGCACTAAAAGTTATCTGGGGTGAAGTATAGGAGCCTGTTGTTGCTGCACTAATAGGAATAGGGAAGATCAGTCTTATAAAGTGTGCTCTCCTCTGTGACAGGAGTGCCACTACACACACATTTCAGACAATATCTTTCAATGTTTCATAAACTATTAGCCAGACTGTTGAGAAACTGCTGGTATGGTTGTGGAGAACTTCAGCAGGCCAATGAAGCTAGCTCACCACCTAACCGTGTCTAGGTGAAAGTGAGTTAAGGTCGAAAGATTGCCCCTCTGTATGGTCTTGCCCCTGCCCCTCTATAGTTATATCATGTGAATGTAGAGGGGGGGGAGGGTAGACAAGTGTATTCTGGGCCTGGGCCCTGTGCACTGGGAGATTCACTGGTAGTGTGGTTAGTGTGGGCAGCAGAGGAGTGTAACAGGCTCACCTGGGGTTACAATGTTACTGGGTCTTCAAAAGTCCAAGCCCGAAAGAGCACACAAGGCTTTTGTGTTGACCTGTGTGGACGCGGTCTATCAGTAAACCTCTGCTCCTCCTGCCTCGTAGGTCCGTCTGCAATGTCTATCTCCTAGGCCCCAAAATGGCTACTTTTGGCACCAACAGCTAGCTATTCTGTGAACGGACCTCTTACCGCAACTCTCTCATCCATCACGTTCACCAGACAAGTCCCGGTGAGTGAGTGATTAGCTCTGCGTCTTAAGTAGTGACTCTGTTCTTTTATGTAGAGTCCTCTACACACTAGAGCTCAGTCAGCTTTCTTTGTGGAACAGGGTTGGTAGTGGATCCGGATCAGAGCCCCGACCCTCCGGTATCCACACAGCTAAGCACCAGTGTTTTCTCAGATCCACAGTCTATTTGCCTATGGTAGCGCAGCCGACACTACTTGGTCCGTCTTTATCCCTTTACTAGCCATGCTCTCTCACTGCTAGCTCCAGAACAAACAGATTTTAGCTCCTGTGTAGTCTCAGTATTATAGCAGCTCTGAGTGATTGATTATATCACTATTTACCAAAAATTATCTAGGTATTTAGATCAAACTAGAGCTAGATTGTAGAGAGCTCTGTAGCATTGCGTCCTCTCAGCTCTGTTGCTGGCTCCGCCCACTCGCAATTTTTGTTTTTAATAATTTTTATTAGACAGTGTTATTATGAGTGTAACTGTACTTTTACATGTATTTTTATGGTTTTTGTGCATCATTTTTGACTTGCATAACAGTTAATCTGAACTCGGAAGTTGTGCTAACCTAATGCGCGTTAAATTAAATTGCACTCAAGCAAACATGTTTACTTTTAACTAATAATACACGCTCTCTCCCCCCTCTCTTTTGCTCTCTCTCACCCCTCTCTTTTGTTCTCTCCCTCCCCCCTCTCTTTCGCTCTCTCCCCCTCTCTTTTGCTCTCTCTCTGCCCCTCTGGTTCGCTCTCTCCCCCGCTCTTTTGCTCTCTCCCCCCTCTCTTTTGCTCTCTCTCTTTCTCTCCTCCCTCTGTTTTGCTCTCTCTTCCCCTCTATTTTGCTCTCTTTGCCCTCTATTTTACTGTCTCTCCTCCCTCTCTTTTGCTCTCTCCCTCTCCCCCCTCTGTTGCTCTCTCTCTCCCCCCTCTTTTGCTCTCTCTCTCCCTCCCTCTTTTACTCTCTCTCCCCCCTCTTTTACTCTCTCTCCCCCTCTCTCTTTCATTCTCTCTCTCCTCCTCTCTTTTGCTCTCTCTGTCTCTCCCCCTCTCTTTTGCTCTCTCTCCCCCTCTCTTTTGCTCTCTTTCCCCTCTCTTTTGCTCTCTCTCTTCCCCCTCTCTTTTTTTCTCTCTCTCTCTCCCTCCTCTCTTTTGCTCTCTCTCTCCCCCCTCTCATTTGCTCTATTTCTCTCCCACCTCTATTTTCCTCTCCCCCCTCTTTTGCTCTGTCTCTCTCATCTTCTCTTTTGCTCTCTCTATCCCCTCTATATTTCCCTCTGCCCTATCTTTTGCTCTCTCTCCCCTTCTCTCTTTTGATTTCTCTCTCCCTCCCCCTCTCTTTTGCTCTCTCTCTTCCCTCTCTTTTGCTTTCTCTCTCTCTCCCTCTCCTTTTCTCTCTCTCTCCCTCCTCTCTTTTGCTCTCTCCCCCTCTCTTGCTCTCTCTCTTCCCCCTCTCTTTTGATCCCTCTATCTTCACCTCTCTTTTGCTCTTTCTCTCCCCCTCTCTCTTGCTCTCTCTCTCCCCCTCTTTCTTTTGTCTCTCTCCCCCTCTCTTTTGCTCGCTCTGTCCCCCTCTCTTTTATTCTCTCTCCCCCTCTCTTATGCTCTCTCTCTATCCCCCTTTCTTTTGCTCTCTCTCCCCCCTCTCTTTTGCTCTCTCTCGCCCCTCTCTTTTGTTCTCTCCCTCCCCCTCTCTTTTGTTCTCTCCCCCCCTCTCTTTTGCTCTCTCTCTCTACCCCCTCTCTTTTGCTCTCTCTCTCCCCCTCTCTTTTGCTCTCTCTCTGCCCCTCTGGTTTGTTCTCCCCCCCCCCCGCTCTTTTGCTCTCTCCCCCCTCTCTTTTGCTCTCTCTCTTTCTCTCCTCCCTCTGTTTTGCTCTCTATCCCTCTATCTTTTGCTCTCTTTGCCCTCTATTTTACTGTCTCTCCTCCCTCTGTTTTGCTCTCTATCCCTCTCTCTTTTGCTCTCTTTGCCCTCTATTTTACTGTCTCTCCTCCCTCTCTTTTGCTCTCTCCCTCTCCCCCCTCTTTTGTTCTCTCTCTCCCCCCTCTATGTTGCTCTCTCTCTCTCCCTCCTCTTTTGCTCTCTCTCTCCCTCCCTCTTTTACTCTCTCGCCCCCCTCTTTTACTCTCTCTCCCCCTCTCTCTTTCATTCTCTCTCTCCTCCTCTCTTTGCTCTCTCTGTCTCTCCCCCTCTCTTTTGCTCTCTCTCTCTCCCCCTCTCTTTTGCTCTCTCTCTTCCCTCTCTCTTTTCTCTCTCTCTCTCTCTCTCTCTCTCTCTCTCTCCCTCCTCTCTTTTGCTCTCTCTCTCCCCTTCTCTTTTGCTCTATTTCTCTCCTACCTCTATTTTGCTCTCCCCCCTCTTTTGCTCTCTCTCTCTCTCTCTCCTCTTCTCTTTTGCTCTCTCTATCCCCTCTATTTTTCTCTCTTCCCTCTCTTTTGCTCTCTCTCCCCTTCTCTCTTTTGATTTCTCTCTCCCTCCCCCCTCTCTTTTGCTCTCTCTCTTCCCTCTCTTTTGCTTTCTCTCTCTCTCTCCCTCTCCTTTTCTCTCTCTCCCCCTCCTCTCTTTTGCTCTCTCTCTCCCCCTCTCTTGCTCTCTCTCATCCCCTCTCTTTTGATCTCTCTATCTTCACCTCTCTTTTGCTCTTTCTCTCCCCCTCTCTCTTGCTCTCTCTCCCCCTCTCTCTTTTGCTCTCTCTCCCCCTCTCTTTTGCTCGCTCTGTCCCCCTCTCTTTTATTCTCTCTCCCCCTCTCTTATGCTTTCTCTCTATCCCCCTCTCTTTTGCTCTCTCTCCCCCTCTCTTTTGCTCTCTCTTTCTTCCCCCTCTCTTTTGCTCTCTCTCTCTTCCCCTTCTCTTTTGCTCTCTCTCACCCACTCTCTTTTGCTTTCTCTCCCCATCTCTTTTGCTCTATTTCTCTCCCTCTCTCTTTTTCTATCTGTCCCCACTCTCTTTTGCTCTCTCCCTCCCCTCTCTTTTGCTCTCTCTCTCACATCTCTTTTGCTCCCTCTCCTCTCTATTTTGCTCTCTCTCCCCCTCTGTTTTGCTCTCTCTTTCCCCCTCTCTTTTGCTCTCTCTTTCCCCCGCTCTTTTGCTCTCTCACTCTCTCCCCCCCTCTGTTTTGCTCTCTCTCCCCTCTCTTTTTCTCTCTCCACCCTCTATTTTGCTCTCTCTCTCCCCTCTCTTTTGCTCTTTCTCCTTTCTCTTTGCTCTTTCTCTCCCCCTCTCTATTGCTCTCTCTCCCTCTCCCTCTCTTTTGTTCTCTCTCACTCCCCCTCTATTTTGCTCTCTCCCCCCTCTCTTTTGCTCTCTCTCGCTCCTCCTCTCTCTTGCTCTCTCTCTTTCCCCTCTCTTTTGCTCTATCTCTAATGACCATGCCCACTCCACTGGCCACGCCCCACCACACCCGCCCCCGCCATGCCTGCTTCTACCTGACCCTGCCCCAGCTAGGTCTGCTGCAGTCCGGCATAGCCCACCCCCACCCACCGTTCTTGCACTTGGCAGACAGCAACTCTGTTTCAAGGCCAGGTGTGTTTGTCCTCATGCTGTCTATACTGCGCATGACAGCTTCGGACAATCACACTTGGCCTTTTATATTATAGGATCAATGCAGAATTCTAGTTAATTTCAAAAGGTTCACAAATTTTGTAGACAGACACAGACAGACAGACAGATAGTTATAAATATACATATATATATATTACACATAAAAACCTTTAATTTTCTTTTAACAGCTGTTTGATCCTTGATAGCACACTTTTAATTTGCTTTGCATGGAAGCTCTGTTTATTGCTTGTGGCATATTTAAAGGTACAGTCTACAGCAAAATTGTTATTGTTTAAAAAGATATATAGCGCCTTTACTACCCATTTCCCAGCTTTGAACAATCAACATTGCTAATATACTTTATAACATTTAAAACTCTAAATTTCTGCCTGTTTCTAAGCCACTACAGACAGCCTCTTATCACATGTTTTTTTATTTGCTTTTAACAACAGGAGACTGCTAGTCCATGTGGGCCATATAGATAACATTGTGCTCATGACCTGGGAGTTATTTTAGAGTCAGCACAACATCACTGATTGGCTAAAATGCAAGTCAATAGATAATAAATAAAAAAATTCATGTGACCAGGGGGCTGTCAGAAGATGCTTAGATACAAGTTAAAGGGGCAGTCTAGTCAAAATTAAACTTTCATGATTCAGATAGGGCATGTAATTTTAAACAACTTTCCAATTTACTTCTATTATCTTATTTGCTCAATTCTTTAGATATCCTTTGTTGAAGAAATAGCAATGCACATGTGTGAGCCAATCACACAATGCCTCTATGTGCAGCAACCAATCAGCAGCTACTGAGCATATCTAGATATGCTTTTCAGCAAGTGATATCAAGATAATGAAGCAAATGAGATAATAGAAGTAAATTAGAAAATTGTTTAAAATGACATGCTCTTTCTAAATCATGAAAGAAAAAAATTGGGTTTCATGTCCCTTTAATTACAGAGGTAAAAAGTATATTTATATAACTGTATGTTTATGCAAAACTGTGGAATGGGTAATAAAGGGATTATCTATATTTTAAAACAATAAAAATTCTGGTGTAAACTGTCCCTTTAAGAAAATGCTTCTGGGGTCTGGTTTGCAAAAGAACTACAGGCCCATTTATCAAAGGGCTTGCGGACCTGATCCGACACTGCGGATCAGGTCCGCAAGACCTCGCTAAATGCGGAGAGCAATACGCTCTCCGCATTTAACATTGCACCAGCAGCTCACAAGAGCTGCTGGTGCAACGCCGCCCCCTGCAGATTCGCGACCAATCGGCCGCTAGCAGGGAGCTGTCAATCAACCCGATCGTATTCGATCGGGTTGATGTCCGGCGATTCCTGTCCGCCTGTTCAGAGCAGGCGGACAGGGTTATGGAGCAGCGGTCTTTGGACCGCTGCTTCATAAGTTGTGTTTCTGGCGAGTCTGAAGACTCGCCAGAAACACGGCCCTTCAAGCTCCGTACGGAGCTTGATAAATGGGCCTGCTAGTATTTTTTCACCCTTCAACAAAAAGCTTTTCAGTCTTTCAAAATGAATACATAATCTGTTTTTACTAGACCTGTCAGATATGGCTTATACTACATTATCAAATATAAAGCAAAAACATTGTAAAATATGTGTAGATTATTGGCCATTCAATACAATTTTTTACAGTACCCAAGTAATTCCTTAACCATATATTTGTCTTTCTTCACATGTGCCTAATATTAAGATTTGGATCAAAGGAAATCTGTATGTTTAACTGAATAACAAACTACTCTTTATGACAGTACTTATTCACTAGAGAAATATTATAATGTTCTCTTTTGAAGTGCTTGTTCCCTGGGTTGTCAATTATTTCCTGAAAAACTGTCATTCTTCTTTTTCAGCATCTTTTTTGATAGGACACATTGGAAAGGAAAAGAAAAATGTGTCAAAATGACATTTTCTAGGGCTGTTTTTGTATTCTTGGAAAATATTCTTAAATACTTTATTTTAGAATCCAATGTATACATTGGTCAGAAACGTATGTTCATTCAAGAATCATCAAGATGGCAAACAGAAAACACTACAGGCATAAAAACTTTGATTTTGTAAAACAGTTCCTTTTTTTTTTACCTTGTAAAGAAACAATAAATTCTGTGTAAACCTTTGATATGATAACACATCTGTTCATGAAAGAGAAAACTGTAACTGTAAGTCAACTTACATTAAATCAATATAGCAACATTTGCTATAAATCATCAAGAATTTATTATAAGCATTTCTTTACAATAAGTTATACTTTTCTTGTTTGCAATTATTTTTCTCTCTCTACAATATTTATGGATAACCCTTTTATTTCCTTCCACATTTTTTATATAGAGTATGACAGCAGTTGAAACATGTTGAAAGTCTTGAGTATGCAATTCAAAACTCAGTTGTCATAAAGTTGTATAGAAGTGCTGATTTGATGTAGATCATTATGTGCTTTAATGAGCCAACATGAGAATATTTCATACTGTAGGAAAATAGCTATAGAAAGTATATAAAAGGTCACAGTTTTTGAATGAAGAGATATCAAATTCTCCTATGACCTATTTTAATGATAAATACTGTAACTGCTAGTTATTGCTATTACAGAATCATTCTGTGTGTGTGTGGGGGGGGGGGGGGGGGGGCTTTTTGTATGTGATTGTCTGTGTGTGTTTATGAAAATAAAATAATTAAAATTTTGTATGAATTGTATGGAGGAATTCACTTTAAATATTTTTTTATTGTTTTAATGTATAATAAAATTAATTAATAAATATTGATCTACCATTTTTACACTTAGATTCACAAAGGCTGACAAATAATCAGAATATCCAGGAAATTCCAGACTAAACTCTTATGTTGCCTGGCATTTGCTATTGGTATTGTACATTAATTATCAGGAACAGTAATGGACTGTGATAATTAGTAATAAAGCAAGAGCAACACACAAATTATATAAATACATACATACATAAATACATGCACTTTTTAAAATCCTATTTATAACTACATTCTAATCCCCACTTACCCAAAGGTAGGAACCCATTACAATGAACGGATACAATTTAATATCCTATAGGGAGGATATCCTTTATTAAAAAGTCTTCTGGATTTAAAGGGACATGAAACCCAAAAAGTTTCTTTCATGATTTAGATAGAGAATACAATTTCAAACAACTTTCCAATTTATTTCTATTATTTAATTTGCTTCTTTCTCTTGTTATCTTTTGCTGAAATGTTTATCTAGGCAAGTTCATGTGCAGCAGAGAACCTAGGTCTTAGCTGTTGATTGGTGGCTGCATATATAAACTGATTGTCATTGGCTGACCCATGTGTTCAGTTAGAAACCATTAGTGCATTTGCTGTGCCTTCAACAAATGATACCAAGAGAATAAAACAGATTAGATAATAGAAGTAAATTAGAAAGTTGTTTAAAATTGTATTCTCTATCTGAATCATGAAAGAATTTTTTGGGGCTTCATGTCCCTTTAACAATTACCAATAGTCTTAAAACATAGTGAGATTTGAATATATAAATTCTGTTTGATAACAATATATATATATATATATATATATATATATATATACATACAATTTATTCTACTTTTAAACATTTTCATGCAATATTAGTTATTTTTCTTGCAGTCCTTAAGTTATATAATATATATTTAATATTTTCCTTTTCTGTCTCTCTTTCATTTAATATATTAATTTTGAAGTTGAATAAATAGGTTTTATATAGGCTTTCATGTGAATGCATTGCTGAGTCTTTTATTGTGTAGCGTGTCTCTAAACCTTTCACATTCTTATTTTTTTTTTCTTGGAATGGAAGACTTTTCTTCTCTCATGCCTTTAGTCTATAATTAAAGGGACATAAAACCCCAATTTTTCTTTTATGATTCAGATCTATTTAACTTCTGTCATCAATTTTGCTTCATTCCCTTGGTATCCTTTATTAAAGGAGCAGTAATGAACTATTTGAAGCAAGCTGAACACTAGGGATGGGTGAATGTGTAAATTTCCAAATTTGAATGTTAGAACGAATGTTATTATCGAAATTTGAATTACAAATCCGAATGTTGATATGAACGAATATTCTTAAAAATTCTATAATCCAATGCTATTTACAGTTTTCGAAAGTCACTTTTGAATTAGAATGTTTATAATTAGATCAAATGTCCACATTCGAAATTTCGAATTTAACATTCTATTTAACAAATACTATTCAGAAGTTAAATAGTTCATGTGGTAGGGAATCTAGTAAATTGCTATACAATAGATACAAATGTATCAAATATATCAATTTGATTGTTTCTATTCCGATCGAATATTGCATAATTTGAATATTGCATTTAAAGAAAGCATTAGAAATACTATTACAAATATATAAATTAGAATTTTTCGAATTTGAATATTGCATAATTTGAATATTACATTTAAAGAAAACATTAGAAATACTATTACAAATATATAAATTAGAATTTTTCGAAAACGAATATTTTCGTAATATTAGAAACCGAACATTCGAAAACCGAATGTTAGAATGTTATGTAAACATTCGAAATTCGATTCAAACGAACAAAAGTGTTAAAATTTGTTTCATTTTCGAATGTTGCAAAACATTAGCCCATCCCTACTGAACATATCAGCAAGCAGATGACAGGATACATATATGTTCGACCACCAATGAGCAGCTAGCTCCCAGCTCCTGAAATTACCTAGGTATGCTTTTTTCTAACAATGTATTCCAAGAGAATAAAGCAAAGTAGATAATATAAGTAGATTCCAAATTTAGGGTGGAACTTTCAAAGTCACTTCAAAGGTATGGTACTGAAAACAAAACAAATATCCCACTTCCAGAAATAACTACTGTACCAAAAAGACAGTTACCTTGTAGCATTACATTTTAGCAGAAGGATACCCTCAGATAGTCATAGACAATAATGTGGTTTATATTTAAATACCTTGCAATACCTCTTTGGCCTACTCAGGACATTTTGTTCTCTTACGTTATGCTAAAGCCTTGGACATCCATTTGCCATTTGTTCTGCTGTTACTAAGTGAATGCTACTGGACAAATATTTGCAAGAAATTAATTTAAAATATCAAACCAAACCTAAAGTGAGCAGACTTTACCTAATCCTATAAAAAAAGGGGTGTGTGAATGTGACAGGAAGTACCCAACACTAATATCATTATTTTAAGTACAAAGTACATCCAAATCAAATTATAATCTTTACAGCTTACTTTACCCTGCATGTTTGTATAGTTTTGCATAAATATCTTTTTCTATCATCACAATAAGTGTATTGTGTGGGAAACCCACTAGCTTTAATTTATAAAGATAAAACACTAAGGCCTAGATTTGGAGTTCGGCGGTAGCCGTCAAAACCAGCGTTAGAGGCTCCTAACGCTGGTTTTAGGCTACCGCCGGTATTTGGAGTCAGTCAGGAAAGGGTCTAACGCTCACTTTTCAGCCGCGACTTTTCCATACCGCAGATCCCCCTACGCCATTTGCGTATCCTATCTTTTCAATGGGATCTTTCTAACGCCGGTATTTAGAGTCGTTTCTGAAGTGAGCGTTAGAGCTCTAACGACAAAATTCCAGCCGCCTGAAAATAGCAGGAGTTAAGAGCTTTCTGGCTAACGCCGGTTCATAAAGCTCTTAACTACTGTACCCTAAAGTACACTAACACCCATAAACTACCTATGTACCCCTAAACCGAGCTCCCCCCACATCGCCGCCACTCGATTTAAATTTTTAACCCCTAATCTGCCGACCGCCACCTACGTTATACTTATGTACCCCTAATCTGCTGCCCCTAACCCCGCCGACCCCTGTATTACATTTATTAACCCCTAACCTGCCCCCCACAACGTCGCCGCCAGCTACTTAAAATAATTAACCCCTAATCTTCCGACCGCAAAGCGCCGCCACCTACGTTATCCCTATGTACCCCTAATCTGCTACCCCTAACACCGCCGACCCCTATATTATATTTATTAACCCCTAATCTGCCCCCCTCAACGTCGCCGACACCTGCCTACACTTATTAACCCCTAATCTGCCGAGCGGACCTGAGCGCTACTATAATAAAGTTATTAACCCCTAACCCGCCTCACTAACCCTATCATAAATAGTATTAACCCCTAATCTGCCCTCCCTAACATCGCCGACACCTACCTTCAATTATTAACCCCTAATCTGCCGAGCGGACCTCACCGCTATTCTAATAAATGTATTAACCCCTAAAGCTAAGTCTAACCCTAACACTAACACCCCCTAACTTAAATATAATTTACATCTAACGAAATAAATTAACTCTTATTAAATAACTTATTCCTATTTAAAGCTAAATACTTACCTGTAAAATAAATCCTAATATAGCTACAATATAAATTATAATTATATTATAGCTATTTTAGGATTAATATTTATTTTACAGGCATCTTTTTAATTATTTTAACTAGGTACAATAGCTATTAAATAGTTAAGAACTATTTAATAGCTACCTAGTTAAAATAATAACAAATTTACCTGTAAAATAAATCCTAACCTAAGATATAATTAAACCTAACACTACCCTATCAATAAAATAATTAAATAAACTACCTACAATTACCTACAATTAACCTAACACTACACTATCAATAAATTAATTAAATACAATTGCTACAAATAAATACAATTAAATAAACTGGCTAAAGTACAAAAAATAAAAAAGAACTAAGTTACAAAAAATAAAAAAATATTTACAAACATAAGAAAAATATTACAACAATTTTAAACTAATTACACCTACTCTAAGCCCCCTAATAAAATAACAAAGCCCCCCAAAATAAAAAATTCCCTACCCTATTCTAAATTAAAAAAGTTACAAGCTCTTTTACCTTACCAGCCCTGAACAGGGCCCTTTGCGGGGCATGCCCCAAGAATTTCAGCTCTTTTGCCTGTAAAAGAATAAATACAATACCCCCCCCCCAACATTACAATCCACCACCCACATACCCCTAATCTAACCCAAACCCCCCTTAAATAAACCTAACACTAAGCCCCTGAAGATCTTCCTACCTTGTCTTCACCATACCAGGTTCACCGATCCGTCCTGGCTCCAACATCTTCATCCAACCCAAGCGGGGGTTGGCGATCCATCATCCGGTGCTGAAGAGGTCCAGAAGAGGCTCCAAAGTCTTCCTCCTATCCGGCAAGAAGAGGACATCCGGACCGGCAAACATCTTCTCCAAGCGGCATCTTCAATCTTCTTCCATCCGGTGCGGAGCGGGTCCATCTTGAAGCAGGCGACGCGGATCCATCCTCTTCTTCCGTTGTCTCCCGACGAATGACGGTTCCTTTAAGGGACGTCATCCAAGATGGCGTCCCTCGAATTCCGATTGGCTGATAGGATTCTATCAGCCAATCGGAATTAAGGTAGGAATTTTCTGATTGGCTGATTGAATCAGCCAATCAGAATCAAGTTCAATCCGATTGGCTGATCCAATCAGCCAATCAGATTGAGCTTGCATTCTATTGGCTGTTCCGATCAGCCAATAGAATGCGAGCTCAATCTGATTGGCTGATTGGATCAGCCAATCGGATTGAACTTGATTCTGATTGGCTGATTCCATCAGCCAATCAGAAAATTCCTACCTTAATTCCGATTGGCTGATAGAATCCTATCAGCCAATCGGAATTCGAGGGACGCCATCTTGGATGACGTCCCTTAAAGGAACCGTCATTCGTCGGGAGACAACGGAAGAAGAGGATGGATCCGCGTCGCCTGCTTCAAGATGGACCCGCTCCGCACCGGATGGAAGAAGATTGAAGATGCCGCTTGGAGAAGATGTTTGCCGGTCCGGATGTCCTCTTCTTGCCGGATAGGAGGAAGACTTTGGAGCCTCTTCTGGACCTCTTCAGCACCGGATGATGGATCGCCAACCCCCGCTTGGGTTGGATGAAGATGTTGGAGCCAGGACGGATCGGTGAACCTGGTATGGTGAAGACAAGGTAGGAAGATCTTCAGGGGCTTAGTGTTAGGTTTATTTAAGGGGGGTTTGGGTTAGATTAGGGGTATGTGGGTGGTGGGTTGTAATGTTGGGGGGGGGGTATTGTATTTATTCTTTTACAGGCAAAAGAGCTGAAATTCTTGGGGCATGCCCCGCAAAGGGCCCTGTTCAGGGCTGGTAAGGTAAAAGAGCTTGTAACTTTTTTAATTTAGAATAGGGTAGGGAATTTTTTATTTTGGGGGGCTTTGTTATTTTTTTAGGGGGCTTAGAGTAGGTGTAATTAGTTTAAAATTGTTGTAATATTTTTCTTATGTTTGTAAATATTTTTTTATTTTTTGTAACTTAGTTCTTTTTTATTTTTTGTACTTTAGCTAGTTTATTTAATTGTATTTATTTGTAGCAATTGTATTTATTTAATTAATTGATAGTGTAGTGTTAGGTTAATTGTAGGTAATTGTAGGTAGTTTATTTAATTAATTTATTGATAGGGTAGTGTTAGGTTTAATTATATCTTAGGTTAGGATTTATTTTACAGGTAAATTTGTTATTATTTTAACTAGGTAGCTATTAAATAGTTCTTAACTATTTAATAGCTATTGTACCTAGTTAAAATAATTAAAAAGTTGCCTGTAAAATAAATATTAATCCTAAAATAGCTATAATATAATTATAATTTATATTGTAGCTATATTAGGATTTATTTTACAGGTAAGTATTTAGCTTTAAATAGGAATAAGTTATTTAATAAGAGTTAATTTATTTCGTTAGATGTAAATTATATTTAACTTAGGGGGGTGTTAGTATTAGGGTTAGACTTAGCTTTAGGGGTTAATACATTTATTATAGTAGCGGTGAGGTCCGCTCGGCAGATTAGGGGTTAATAATTGAAGGTAGGTGTCGGCGATGTTAGGGAGGGCAGATTAGGGGTTAATACTATTTATGATAGGGTTAGAGAGGCGGATTAGGGGTTAATAACTTTATTATAGTAGCGCTCAGGTCCGCTCGGCAGATTAGGAGTTAATAAGTGTAGGCAGGTGTCGGCGACGTTGAGGGGGGCAGATTAGGGGTTAATAAATATAATATAGGGGTCGGCGATGTTAGGGCAGCAGATTAGGGGTACATAGGGATAACGTAGGTTGCGGCGGTATACGGAGCGGCAGATTAGGGGTTAAAAAAAATATGCAGGTGTCAGCGATAGCGGGGGCGGCAGATTAGGGGTTAATAAGTGTACGGTTAGGGGTGTTTAGACTCGGGGTACATGTTAGAGTGTTAGGTGCAGACGTAGGAAGTGTTTCCCCATAGGAAACAATGGGGCTGCGTTAGGAGCTGAACGCTGCTTTTTTGCAGGTGTTAGGTTTTTTTTCAGCTCAAACAGCCCCATTGTTTCCTATGTGAGAATCGTGCACGAGCACGTTTTTGAGGCCGGCCGCGTCCGTAAGCAACTCTGGTATCGAGAGTTGCATTTGCGGTAAAAATGCTCTACGCTCCTTTTTTGGAGCCTAACGCAGCATTTGTTTAAACTCTCGATACCAGAGTTAAATTTATGGTGCGGCCAGAAAAAAGCCCGCGTAGTGTTAACAGCCCTTTTACCGCCAAACTCCAAATCTTGGCCTAAGACTTGTAGGCGTTACGACTTGAATTGTGAGAAAACATCAGAAACTCCCAATGAACAACTCTGTTTAATCAACTCACTGCAAAGCTGCAAGACTTCACATTTTGCACTTTCTGAAGGATTTTTTTAAATTTGTATTTTTTTCATGCCTGTTGCAGGGTTTGGGTATGGGAGTCCAGGTAAAGAAGTTGTGTCAGGCAGAAGACAGTTCTGAGCTCTAAAATGACAAATTACCCTAATAATTGACCTATATTAGGCATAAAGTAAATAATTCTTCAGTAGAAAACATTGGAAGCACAGATTAACAGTCTGTGGTGACACCTCAACTGGTACCAAAACACTTGGCCTGAAGGCAGCCTATAGTAATACTGCAGGTGGTACTGGAACAATGGATGGTAAAATGCAGGAAAAAAATAGCAGACTTTGAGAATTAGTTCGTTGATAGGTTGATCTTTGAGCAAAGCTCAATTATCTGAGACTTGGACAAGGCCTAAATGTAGAGGCGTAACTAGAAACCACAGGGTACAGGTGCAAGAATCTAAGAAGGGCCCCCCCCCCACCACCCCTCCCCCCTCCAAAAAAGGTGAATTTAATTAAAAAAATTTTTTTACATTTAACACAGAAAAAAATGTGAATCAGATTACATGTCTGCAAAAGGAGGTACCCTGTGCCCACAGTCTGTGAGATGGTCTGAACCCCTATTACTGTATATAAATATATATATATAGTGACACTATTTAACCCCCTAGTACTGTATATACAGGGAGTGCAGAATTATTAGGCAAGTTGTATTTTTGAGGATTAATTTTATTATTGAACAACAACCATGTTCTCAATGAACCCAAAAAAACTCATTAATATCAAAGCTGAATAGTTTTGGAAGTAGTTTTTAGTTTGTTTTTAGTTATAGCTATTTTAGGGGGATATCTGTGTGTGCAGGTGACTATTACTGTGCATAATTATTAGGCAACTTAACAAAAACAAATATATACCCATTTCAATTATTTATTTTTACCAGTGAAACCAATATAACATCTCAACATTCACAAATATACATTTCTGACATTCAAAAACAAAACAAAAACAAATCAGTGACCAATATAGCCACCTTTCTTTGCAAGGACACTCAAAAGCCTGCCATCCATGGATTCTGTCAGTGTTTTGATCTGTTCACCTTCAACATTGCGTGCAGCAGCAACCACAGCCTCCCAGACACTGTTCAGAGAGGTGTACTGTTTTCCCTCCTTGTAAATCTCACATTTGATGATGGACCACAGGTTCTCAATGGGCTTCAGATCTGGTGAACAAGGAGGCCATGTCATTAGATTTTCTTCTTTTATACCCTTTCTTGCCAGCCACGCTGTGGAGTACTTGGACGCGTGTGATGGAGCATTGTCCTGCATGAAAATCATGTTTTTCTTGAAGGATGCAGACTTCTTCCTGTACCACTGCTTGAAGAAGGTGTCTTCCAGAAACTGGCAGTAGGACTGGGAGTTGAGCTTGACTCCATCCTCAACCCGAAAAGGCCCCACAAGCTCATCTTTGATGATACCAGCCCAAACCAGTACTCCACCTCCACCTTGCAGGCGTCTGAGTCGGACTGGAGCTCTCTGCCCTTTACCAATCCAGCCACGGGCCCATCCATCTGGCCCATCAAGAGTCACTCTCATTTCATCAGTCCATAAAACCTTAGAAAAATCAGTCTTGAGATATTTCTTGGCCCAGTCTTGACGTTTCAGCTTGTGTGTCTTGTTCAGTGATGGTCGTCTTTCAGCCTTTCTTACCTTGGCCATGTCTCTGAGTATTGCACACCTTGTGCTTTTGGGCACTCCAGTGATGTTGCAGCTCTGAAATATGGCCAAACTGGTGGCAAGTGGCATCTTGGCAGCTGCACGCTTGACTTTTTACTTTTTAAAGTTACCACAGTAGTCAGTGACATGGTCCACCCCCCCATACTGTATATAGTGGTACTGTATAGTGACACTTTTTACCCCCTGGCCCCCATGCTGTAGTAACAAGGTCTGTAATTTGCTGGTTCCACAAACATACACACCCACACACATGCATGCATAACTACACACACAGTCACATACATACACACACACACACCATACACACACACATAAACACCAATTGGTAAAACAGAAACACTAACCCCTGTAGTCATGTCACACTCACATGATATCAGTGCAGGCAGTGGTAGGTTAACGTTTTTTATAAAAAAAATTTTTAAGCTGGGCCCCCACCCGCAGGGGCCCAGTCGCACCTGCGACCTCTGCACCCCCTGTAGTTTCGCCCCTGCCTAAATGCATGTTGGGTTATCTGTGACTGGAAAACTAAAATAGATGTAAGGAGAGCGCTAGAAAAGTTAAACCACTAACAGTTTACTGATAATTACACATCCAAGATCACATATATGCAATAATCAATTTGAAACAGTAGTTTTAAAAATGTTACAATTTAATCAAATTACAATGATATTTAGGGATGCCTCCCTTAAAAGAAAAAAATAAGTTGCAACCACCAAAAACTGTCTGGTTAAAGGACTTTAAAATAAAACTGTGTTACGTTATGATAAAAATGTTCCACACTTTACTGTTCTTGAATAAGTTCTCTAGTTATTGTGATAGCCTAGTAAGAAGGCAATTTTTAGAAGTGGTTTTCACTACCCCCAGCGCACTTCCGATCCCTTGTCTGCATCTTTATCTGTCACTGGAGCGAGGCTGGAACACAGAAAGCTCAAAGCAGATGTTTGAAAAGGCCAGAGGCAAATAACAAAGTGAGATGATTAAAAACGTTTGGGGTAGCAGCAGCATAGACATGGACAGGAATGTGCCAATGTCAAAATCTAATAATCAATTAAGCAGAGCAGGAACAGACTAAATTAAAAACTATATAATCAACTGAGCAGAAGTCATAGAAACAGACTAGGGGGCCGAATTACTAAGCTTTAGATGCACCTGTTTCCGTGCGAGCCTTCAGGCTCACCAGAAATGTAAGTTAAGAAGCAGTAGTTTTAAGACCGCTGCTCTTTAACTCGTCTGCCACCTCTCAGGCGGCGGACAGCAATCAGCCTGATCAGATACAATTGGCTAAATTGACACCCATGCTAGCAGCCGCGAATGTGCAGGGGGCAGTATTGCACAAGCATTTCACAAGAAATGCTTGTGCAATGATAAATGGCTACAGCGGATCATATCTGCCAGAACATGATAAATCGGCCCCTAAGGATCTGATTTTCTAAGGCTCTCTAAAATTAGATTAACTAAAATAACACTCTAAGACCCCTCACAAGAGTCTACAAAGTCAACATTTGCTATATCTATCTAAGGGGCATTCCCTGTATTTCTATGTGAGAAGGAGAGACAAGCACAACAAAATATAGCATTGCATGACATGAAAGTTTTGTTGCATTTTCACTTTGTGTTTTGAATATTATTTTACTTTAGACTTTAGATGCTGTCCTTAAAGTTTTATTACTTTTAAGCTGTTTACTTTCTATTTTGTGTTTTAATGCATTTAAATTTTATATACAGCAATGCATTTAAGATTGTGATTTTACAAATTCAGACTGTGCTTTGAATGTTTATGTGCAACTTTAACCCCTTAATGACCAGAGCACTTTTCCATTTTCTGTCCGTTTGGGACCAAGGCTATTTTTACATTTCTGTGGTGTTTGTGTTTAGCTGTAATTTTCCTCTTACTCATTTACTGTACCCACACATATTATATACCGTTTTTCTCACCATTAAATGGACTTTCTAAAGATACCATTATTTTCATCATATCTTATAATTTACTATAAAAAAATTATAAAATATGAGGAAAAAATTGAAATAAACACACTTTTTCTAACTTTGACCCCCAAAATCTGTTACACATCTACAACCACCAAAAAACACCCATGCTAAATAGTTTCTAAATTTTGTCCTGAGTTTAGAAATACCCAATGTTTACATGTTCTTTGCTTTTTTTGTAAGTTATAGGGCAATAAGTACAAGTAGCACTTTGCTATTTCCAAACCATTATTTTTCAAAATTAGCGCTAGTTACATTAGAACGCTAATATCTTTCAGGAATCTCTGAATAGCCATTGACATGTATATATTTTTTTTTAGTAGACATCCCAAAGTATTCATCTAGGCCCATTTTGGTATATTTCATGCCACCATTTCACCGCCAAATGCGATTAAATACAAAAAATCGTTCACTTTTTTACAAATTTTTTCACAAACTTTTGGTTTCTCACTGAAATTATTTACAAACAGCTTGTGCAATTATGGCTTAAATGGTTGTAAATTCTTCTCTGGGATCCCCTTTGTTCAGAAATAGCAGACATATATGGCTTTGGCGTTGCTTTTTAGTAATTAGAAGGCTGCTAAATGCCACTGTGCACTACACGTGTATTATGCCCAGCAGTGAAGGGGTTAATTATGGAGCATGTAGGGAGCTTTTAGGGATAATTTTAGCTTTAGTGTAGTATAGTAGACAACCCCAAGTATTGATCTAGGCCAATTTTGGTATATTTCATGCCACCATTTCACCGCCAAATGCGATCAAATTAAAAAAAACTTTAAATTTTTCACAATTTTAGGTTTCTCACTGAAATCATTTACAAACAGCTTGTGCAATTATGGCACAAATGGTTGTGACATATATGGCTTTGGCGTTGCTTTTTGGTAATTAGAAGGCCGCTAAATGCCGCTGCACATCACACGAGTATTATGGCTAGCAGTGAAGGGGTTAATTAGGTAGCTTGTAGGGAGCTTGCAGGGTTAATTTTAGCTTTAGAGATCAGCCTCCCACCTGACACATCACACCCCCTGATCCCTCCCAAACAGCTCTCTTCCATCCCCAACCCCACAATTGTCCCCGCCATCTTAAGTACTGGCAGAAAGTCTGCCAGTACTAAAATAAAAGCTATCTTTTATTTTTTTATTATTTTTTTTAGCATATTTACATATGCTGCTATGTAGGATCCCCCTTAGCCCCCAACCTCCCTGATCCCCCCCAAACAGCTCTCTACCCCCCCCCCTGCCTTATTGTGCGCCATATTGGGTACTGGCAGCTGTTCCATAGTGTAGGGTTCCCACCCGCACACGCGCGCGCATTCTGGCATGCACCCCACACGCGATCCTGCCCCCCGCCTCCATTGATCGCCGCCCACCCTCCTCCCTGGATAAGCTCCCACCCACCAACGAACACCGCGATCAATGGCCGATGCAGAGAGGGCCACAGAGTGGCTCTCTCTAAATCGGACTGCTCAAAACTGTTATTGCAGGATGCCTCAATATCGAGGCATCACTGCAATAACATGAAAGCGGCTGGAAGCGATCAGGATCACTTCCAGGGCTTTCAAAGACCAACGACGTACGGGGTACGTCCTTGGTCATTAACTGCATTTTTTTGCAGGACGTACCCCATACGTCGTTGGTCGTTAAGGGGTTAAATAATTATGATTATACTTTGTATATTTATATGTATCTTACACAAACTTTATTACACTTTCTATTTTTTCTGTGTGAAATGAACCTCTTAGTTTCAAAGAGGGGGATGGAAGAGGGGGGGGGGTCCTTGGGTGTGTCTGAAATATTATAAAGTTCCTTTTATCTAAAATTCTCTTGGCTTTTGAGATTTTCAAGGAACCACTACTTAGAAGCCCCTGTCTTAATTATTTAGGGGAATTTTTTTTACCTTGGGAACAGTGTGTGTTGCAAAGATATGTCCCTGCTTTTAAGTACAGTATGTGAAGGTGTGGCATATATTACACTTTTGCGGACAAAAATAAAATTTTAAAATAAAATAAAATGAATAAATGAACTATTGAAATAAATATGCAGTAAAACATTTGTATTATTTAATCACCTTAAAGATTTTAACAAAATTGTTCTGCAAATACCATATGTTATAGAAGAAAATAAAACTCATATTCAAAATACATCACATTTCTATGCAGAGTAGAAATCATAATAAATCTACATTGCACATGCAAAACATTCTTAATTATAATATAAAATTCAAGGGGTATTGATTTCCCTATTATAAAATTAGATTCCCCACCTGTTAGTGGGCTGAACAGGGGTGTTGAATGGCTGTAGTTGAAATGTGTCTGCCAGGCTTGGCATATTCTTTAAACATTTTCCCCCTGTAATTCTCACTGCTTTATAAATTAATTTAATTGCAAACTTGACAAACCTGAGGGATCAGGTATGTAGCAAGAAACCTGCATAGTAGATGTCTGAATACAGGCAGCACAAAAGGTAAAGACTTTAGGAAATCTCATAGCAAACAACTATTAGTCAGGAGGCACAGGTTCAGGTTCATCTCAAACATGTTTAAGACATCTAAGGTGCTTTATGTAGCTCCTGGCATTTAGACAAGACTTTATAGCTTAACTAATATATACAATCCCTGAAACTCCTTTTTTCTCATGATAACGGTACCTGATGCAAGCCTCCAGCTCCGCAGGAGTTGGAAACGCACCATATCTAGAGATTTATGCATTACATATGCTCCTGAATGAAGCCATGCAGCAACAACCGCCATTTTGAGGGCCATATCCCTTTTACAATTACAAACCACGTTGATCAGCATAGGATCATTGGCTATTATCTCTCATCATGGAGGATTTTCACAGGGAGTTGAGAGACCTCTTAGTGAAATTTGAGCTACGCATGACAAGCCAATTTAACAGTCTGAAGACCGTCATACAGTATGGCTCTGAGTGCACAGAGGAATTTGCAGTGGTAATGGCGGAGCGAGAGGAGCCTCAGGCTCACACACAGATACCTACAGCTTCAACGGTTATACAACGAGGTGCCGCAACAGAACGGACATGCCAGATGCCTGCAACCTCATCTTTTGCAGCTTCTCATGCACCGGAAGATACAGTCTGTTCTTACAGGTTGCCTGATGTAAGCACACCAGATTCTGAGGGCACTTTTTGCACAGCCATCTTTCACTTGATGGGACTTAAACCAGATTCTGATCACTCTGTTAACTATCACAATCTTAGCTTTAGTGTTAGCCTTTCTTGGCACCCCAGGTATGTGTCTGGACACTCGTTGGTGGTAAAGAAACTGGAGGGGGAACTATATAAATGCAGATTACTGATTGCGGCTGGACCTGTCCTGCAGAATTGGTGGATTAACTCCCAAAGTGACAGTTTGGCTATTCAGCAGCGCCTGTATCTTTGACATTCAGATCTGGTGTTGGGTGAATTCATATTAACTGTCCCGCCATCTCCCGTGGCTAGATCCTGCACGTTAGTGACAGGGCATTTAACTACAAGACAGCAATATACTGAACTCTTGATAAAAATGGACTCCTAAATGACGAGTTACTACTCTGAGAACCTGGGATCTTTTCTTTGGCCCTTCAGCCTCGCTAATATTCACATGTCTTGTTTGTTTCTGGACTCATACCTAGCTTATTTGAGTAAATGTAAAGCCAGAGAGGACAGCTTTTTTTAGCATTAAAAGATATCTATATTAAGCTATAAGAGTTAGAAGGGGTATAATGTAATGTGTATACATCTGTCCATTGTATTGCTGCAATTTGTGCAGAGAATCATAGAACAAGATGGACGCTTCGGCTCTTATCCTCCAGCAGGCATAGCTTAAATAAATTGGATAACTGGAACATACGCCTGTGTTTGCAATCCTCCCTGAACTACTGTTTATTTAAGCTGGTAAATGAGGTAGTTGGATGTCCCCAAATTTACTGTTAGGAGTGTTGTACTTATATTACCTATGTATATGGTTCAATATTTACTGTTGTGTGCTTTTGGTGCCACGCATAGCCCCAGGCAACAAGACAATAGTCCTCTATGTTATGTAGTTTATCACTAGTTTAAGCACAGGATATTAGGTTTAATACTAAATTGATACGATTGTTGTTCTGTTTTAAATGTAATTATACCTATGAGGGACTTATATGAGTCTTTCCCCCTACTTATACAGACGCAGAAATCCTGTCACTTCGTAATCACTTGTTATATCTATAAGTGACTCATTGTTATATGTTATGTTCCTCCACTCTATCCCGTGGCGCGCTGTCTAAAGTTATACACCTATTACCAGACAGCGGCACCACTCTTCATCATTAAGTCTATAGCTCATAGCGATATCATAACCTTACTACTGAGCAGTGCATCTCTCTACAAGCCACATAGGGCTCCATGTACGAAGCAGCGAAAGCTGCTCCGGAGCCTTTGGGGGGCAGGTTCGCATATGCGAGCTTGCTTCCCGCAATGTAAGAAGCAGCGGTCATTAGACCGCTGCTTCCTACACCCTACGCCACCTCTTAGGTGGCGAAGCAAAATCACCGAGAGCACGCTCGCTCTCGGTGATTGACAGCCCCTTCAGTCGCGTGATTGGTCGCGTGATTGAAGGGGCGGGCATTACACACTCCGATGAGTGTGTATTGGTACATACGGGCAAGCAGATCAATAGATCCGCTGCCCGTGTGTAGCGGAGGCGGGCGGACAGCTTCGCGAGTTAAGAAGCTGTCCGCCCGCCTCTTAGTACATGGTGCCCATAGTGCATTTCGAATTACCTGTTCTACTCAACATAAGCCTAGCACGATATTGCATTACATAGGCAATGTTATATGTGTGGATACCGTTTATTTCCAGAGTATGTCCTAATAAGGGTTAATTATATATTATCTGTTATGGTTTATGTTATGCAAATTATATTCACTCTGTATATAGGGGTCTTTTAGATATACTAGAAAACCACATCTTGCAATCTGCTAGACATATACTTATATAATTTAAGCTCAGACTTCTACTTGTTATATTACTTTGTTTTTAGATGCTATCTTCCCTTTTAATAGGATCCTAAGAATGGCCTTATGCCTGAATACCATATTGAGTTCTCCATAACATAGTCGACCCTTAATAATATTTTTTGATTAACAGTTTACTCATAGCGAATAGAAAGGCTGTCTGCCTATACCTACTAATGTTAAATTTCCCTTGAAACACGGAGGATGTACTGCTTAGTTAACTATTATTATAACTGTGGAGTATTATATAGTGTAGGATCAAAATGACCAAGCTTCTGATACATGTGTCTTGAGTACTCATATCATCTCCAGTAGAAAACTGTACACTAAAATTATTCCCTCCTACCTATATAAGAGCAGCTATTAGACAGTCCTTAGTGATATGTCTTAAATGACTCAGTATTAATTATAATTAAGGTACTTGATGTTCCCTGCTCCCATGGTGGGTTTTGGGGTCATGCTTAGCCTCTGAAAATTGTATAATTCTTTTTTGGATGAGGGTTTATTGGCGGTGTCAATATTTATTAAATAGTATTTAAATGGTAGTTAGCTAGAGGGTAGAGCCGTATAGTCTTATTTAAAAAAAACTCTTCACTGTTTGCTTTAAGTTCGGATATAGGTACTACTATCAAAAACTTATTGGCTGAGAGCCAGGGTAATCTACTTCATTAAGATCTTCATCTATAGCTAGAGATATCAATTAATTATTAACTATCTGTATATAAGCTGTAAAACCAAATGTATATTGATTAGTCTTGGTTGGCCAGCTCTAACTAAGATGTTAACAATACTGATATTAGCCCTGGACTTCTCCTCTCATGTTAGCATATAACCCTCCTAAGAAGCGTTGACTTACATATCTAGCCTAAATCCCCCCATGGAACACTATCACTTAACTATCTATAACTCTCAATCATTCCAATGTCACTTGGCGCGGACTGATATTTTGTCCCATAACTGCCCCTTTGATAATAAGATTTGATGTTCAACTATTTTTCATGAGAAGCTCCTTATATGGCTCCGCCCCCCCCCACTTTTCCCCCCATTCAACAAGCGGCGCTTGCCCGCTGAACTTCCATCCCCCCATAATATTTTTACCATATGCTATACTTAGGCCCAAAAGAGGCCTCAGATCTGACTATCATCTGCTATCTTATTCCAACATAGCTAATGGGCCCACAAGTGGCCCTCTAACTAGTCAGCCAGTCTCGCTGTTATATCTACAAAATCAGAGGTTTGAGAAGTTTAATCGCTGTCAGGCATTGCCGTTTATTTTTTGTTGTTTTTGTCTACTATTGCCTTTTTATATGCGACAATGTTTATTGACAAATGATTTATGTGTATTTACTGTTACAAACTTATCATTGTATGTTGTTTTTCCTAACGAATAACCTCAATAAAAAAATTATTTACAAAAAAAAAAGACATCTAAGGTATTTGTGAAGAGCTGTTTTAGATTTGATCATTTTAAAACTCCTTTTGAATTTTTAAACATTTTGGGCCAGATTAAAAGTGGCATGTTTTTTTCCGCCCGCATGTTGACAAACACCACTTAAAGTAAACTTTTAAGACAGTCGAAAGTAAATTTTTGTGCATGAGCGAAACCTGATGCGTGCTTTAGGATTTCAGATATCGCAACTAATTATCTTCTTCTCCCCATAGACTTCAATGGAGCATGCTTTTTAAAAAAAAAACAAAAAAAAAAAAAACTCATTGCTTGTATGCTAACCCGAAAGGACTAAGCCACATTACATTGTTCTTCACATAGGAGAAAATGTTTTTTAAAAAAAAGAAAAAAACAAAAAACATTTCTGTACATATATAATTATTATATAGACACATAAATACACACACACACACATTTATATATATATATATATATATATATATATATTAGATAGAAGACAGCACTTACTGGTCTTAAATAATGCAATAAATGCTTTTAACTCCATAATGACCGACAACGTTACGCCATACGTCCTCAGAAAAAATACAGTTAATGCATGAGGACGTATGGCGTAGGTCGTCAGTTTGGAAAGCAGCGGGAAGCAATCCTGATCCCTTTCAGCTGCTTTCCGGTTATTGCAGTGATGCCTCGATATCGAGGCATCCTGCAATAACAATTTTTACTCCTTTACTCTGTGGTCCTCTCTGCACCGGACATCGATGGCCACATTCGTTGGTGGGTGGGAGCTGAAGTGGGAGGCGGGTGGGCGGCTATTGGTGGGTTCTGAGCCTGAGAGGGGGGAGGGGTCATTGGGGGTGCTCACAGATGCGCACGCATGCACGGGGGGGCGGCAGGCACGTGCACGGGGAGGGAGCGGGTGGGAACCGCTACACTACAGAAAAAAAGCATTATAAGTGGGAGAAAGGGGGGAGGGAATGCCCCAAAAAATTATCTAAGGGATCTGGGAGGGGATGGGAGTTGGTCTTGGGGGGGGGGGAGCTACACTACAGAAAAAAAATAAAAAATAAAAATAAGACATCAATTATATTGTAAACTGGGTACTGGCAGCTGCTAGTACCCAAGATGGCTCCCAAGAAAGTAGAGGGGGGAGGTTAGAGAGCTGTTTGGGGGGGAGATCAGGGAGGTTGGGGGCTAAGGGGGGATCCTACACAGTAGCATATGTAAATATGCAAAGAAAAAAAAAGAAAGAAAAAAAGGATTCCTTTTATTTTAGTGCTGGCAGACTTTCTGCCATTACTTAAGATGGCGGGACAATTGTGGGGTGGGGGAGGTAAGAGAGCTGTTTGGGAGGGATCAGGGGTGTGATGTGTCAGGTGGGAGGCTGATCTCTACATTAAAGCTAAAATTAACCCTGCAAGCTCCCTACAAGCTACTTAATTAACCCCTTCACTGCTAGCCATAATACATGTGTGATTCGCAGAGGCATTTGCGGCCTTCTAAATACCAAAAAGCAACACCAAAGCCATATATTTCTGCTATTTCTGAACAAAGGGGATCCCAGATAAGCATTTACAACCATTTGTGCCATAATTGCACTATCTGTTTGTAAATGATTTCAGTGAGAAACCTAAAATTTGGAAAAATTTAATGTTTTTTTTTTTTAATTTGATCGCATTTGGCGGTGAAATGGTGGTATGAAATATACCAAAATGGGTCTAGATCAATACTTTGGGTTGTCTACTACACTACACTAAAGCTAAAATTACCCCAAAAAGCTCCCTACATGCTCCCTAATTAACCCCTTCACTGCTGGGCATAATACACGTGTGGTGCGTAGAGGCATTTAGCGGCCTTCTAATTACCAAAAAGCAACGCCAAAGCCATATAGGTCTGCTATTTCTGAACAAAGGGGATCCCAGAGAAGCATTTACAACCATTTGTGCCATAATTGCACAATCTGTTTGTAAATGATTTCAATGAGAAACCTAAAATTTGGAAAAATGTAATTTTTTTTTTTTAATTTGATCGCATTTGGTGGTGAAATGGTTGAATGAAATATACCAAAATGGGCCTAGATCAATACTTTGGGTTGTCTACTACACTACACTAAAGCTAAAATTACCCCAAAAAGCTCCCTACATGCTCCCTAATTAACCCCTTAACTGCTGGGCATAATACACGTGTGGTACGCAGTGGCATTTAGCGGCCTTCTAATTACCAAAAAGCAACGCCAAAGCCATATATGTCTGCTATTTCTGAACAAAGGGGATCCCATAGAAACATTTACAACCATTTATGCCGTAATTGCACAAGCTGTTTGTAAATAATTTCAGTGAGAAACCTAAAGTTTGTGAAAAAATTTGTGAAAAAGTGAACATTTTGGTGGTGAAATGGTGGCATGAAATATACCAAAATTGGCCTAGATCAATACTTTGGGATGTCTTCTAAGAAAATATATATATATACATGTCAAGGGATATTCAGGGTTTCCTGAAAGATATCAGTGTTCCAATGTAACTAGCGCAAATTTTGAAAAAAAGTGGTTTGGAAATAGCAAAGTGCTACTTGTATTTATGGCCCTATAACTTGCAAGAAAAGAAAAGAACATGTAAACATTGGGTATTTCTAAACTCTGGACAAAATTTAGAAACTATGTAGCATGGGTGTTTTTTGGTGGTTGTAGATGTGTAACAGATTTTGGGGGTCAAAGTTAGAAAAATTGTGTTTTCTTCCATTTTTCCTCATATTTTTTTTTTTTTTTTATAGTAAATGATAAGATATGATAAAAATAATGGTATCTTTAGAGAGTCCATTTAATGGCGAGAAAAACGGTTATATGTGTGGGTACAGTAAATGAGTAAGAGGAAAATTACAGCTAAACACAAACACCGCAAAAATTTAAAAATAGCCTTGGTCCCAAACGGACAAAAAATGGAAAAGTGCTGTGGTCATTAAGGGGTTAATAAGTGACGTTTCGGGGAAGACTCCCCTTTATCAGCTCCCCTTTATTGCATTATTTAAGACCAGTGAGTGCTGCCTTCTAGTACTATATCCTATCTACATTCAGCATCCTGGCATTTGAAACATGTTCGTGAGAGTGCACCTACCTCTGCTTATATATATATATATATATATATATATATATAAAACACACAGAAAACCCAGCACTCGCCAGCAGATTCACAGCAATGTTTAAAAGCAAAACTGTGGGAAGTCAGTTACATTTGGTGCCAAAGGATCAAGCCCAGGACCACGACAAGGTCTCCCCCTTCCTGGGACCCTAAACCAGCACCCACAAAATGCATGCTTCCAAACAAACCAACTGGGAACCTCCCAGGGTGACACAGGCTTTTGTAACCTCCCAGTCCAGTCTGTGAGTACGGTCCATTTCTGTGTTTTGTATTTCATAGGGGAGGTTACAAAAGCCTGTGTCACCCTGGGAGGTTCCCAGTGGGTTTGTTTGGAAGCATGCATTGTGTGGGTGCTGGTTTAGGGTCCCAGGAAGGGGGAGACCTTGTTGTGGTCCTGGGCTTGATCCTTTGGTGCAAAATGTAACTGACTTCCCCCAGTTTTGCTTTTAAACATTGCTGTGAATCTGCTGGCGAGTGCTGGGTTTTCTGTGTGTTACATTAATTATGTTTGTAATGCTACCCTGCTGACCTGTCACCCAGGTTGCTCTGGGGTAATTGCCTGGGTTGCTGGGAACTTTGTTTGCTTGCTTTTCCCCAGAAATACCTCATATACAATGTTACCAATGCACAAGAGAATTCTGGGTAAGTTATGCAAATTAGATATGCAAATTCTCAGTTTTTTTCCTTCAAAAATACTGTTTTAACACAGCTATCCTTTTAACAGGATTATTGCAGCAAATCAGAAATCACTCACTAGACAGCCTGTTTCGTTCTATTTGGAACTCATCAGTAGGAGATAGATATCTTGTTGCTGCATTGATAAAGCTATTTTCAAGGTTAAACCAAAATTAATCCTGTTAAAAGGATAGCTGTGTTAAAACAGTATTTTGAAGCAAAAAAACGGAGAATTTGCATAACTTACCCAGAATTCTCTTGTGCATTGGTAACATTGTATATGAGGTATTTCTGGGGGAAAGCAAGTGGGGATTCTTGCCTAGATGTGCTAATTTCCTATGCAAATATTTACATTGATTTAATTTTGAGACATGGAGGATTTTAATTTCAGTTTTTTACCCCCCCCCCCCATAATTTTAATGAATTTTTATTATATATATATATATATATATATATATATATATATATATATAAAACAAAAGAAAGAAGGTGCAACCCCACATCAAGGTAGAAAAACACTTTAATGAGGCAAATACAGTTAAAAACAAAAATGAAGTTAGTCTCTGGCTAGTGTAGTTCTGTCCACTGGCTCCTGCATCGGACTACCAGTGTTCACCACAACCGCAATAGGTCTCTGTTTGAGTCTGCAGTACCTCGCCACAGCTCCTCCCTCTATGAGTTTCGTTTGCCTCTGTGTAAACATTCTCAAGAGGATAGTTAGTACGTTACTTCATCAGCTGTTTGTGCGGCCCTTTACATCAAGATAGATCCTCCCACTTAATACTAGTCCGCCAATCAGTTAGTACTATCTCTCTGTAAAGGGACGCAGGAACAGCTGATGAAGTAACGTACTAACTATCCTCTTGAGAAGGTTTGCAAAGAGGCAAAAGAAACACGTAGAGGGAGGAGCTATGGCTAGGTGCTGCAGACTCAAACGAAGACCTATTGCGGTTGTGGTTAACCCTGGTAGTCTGATGCAGGAGTCAGTGGACAGAACTACACTAGCCAGAGACTGACTTCATTTGTGTTACTGGGGATTAGACACTACTATCTTGTTAGTGTTTTTAACTGTATTATCCCCATTAAAGTGTTTTGCTACCTTGATGTGGGGTTGCGCCTTTTTTCTTTATTTTGTTCTAGATTCCACTGCAAGAGAGTGTTAGCAGCACACCTCTGAAGTTCAGCCGCACCCAACATAGAGCAAAACTGGATGATCCACTTGATACTAGAAACAATTACTCCAATAACAATGGATTTTATGAACAGAAGGCTTCATATTTTATTCATAAATCTTTACTGACTTCCAAAACAGCAGCAAAGAAAAAAGTAACATAGAACAAAACAACCAATGTACAACGAGCAGATAATATAACTATACAGGAACAGGAAATATCTTCCTCTTTTCTCTGCTGCCATCCAGTCAGCAGGTGATGTATCTCCTACTTGCATTAAGCTTTATTATTAAAACAAAATGTAAATAAAGAGTATTCCGATTATTTTATTCAATCTTTGATTTAGTTTTATTATTAGATTATGTTTTATTATTATTTTCACTATCTTTTGATATATTTTCAACTTATCTTGACTAAGTCATTTTATCCACTTCATAATTTATATTGTTGGTGTATAGTGAGTGCCGTGGCAGCCTGTCTCTTGTAATTGCTGCCGCTGCACGCATTTATTTAGTCAGCTTCTACAGGGACTCACACTTCACTGACATCGTCAGCAGGGCTCCTTTCTGCCCAAGCGGGCCTCCGTTGCTTCGGCCATTTGCGGCCTGCCCAGCTGACTAGTTGGTCACGTCACATGACCTCCCTCCTGGAAGTGCCATATCGGCAGACACGCATCAGGCTGTGAAAGAACAGTAGCATGATGTGTGCGCTGCGTGTGCCTTAACGGTTGTAAATTTAGGAAAGTAATTTGGCTTTTGGAGTGGTTAGGTTACCACTATTTATTTTCTAATTGTTGGAGAGAGAAAACATACAATATAATTCCAAGTATATAAATGTATCATATATTTTTTTGTTTTCTTGTGTTTTCAAGTTACATAATAGAACTACTAAAACAAATAATTTATTTGTATAAGGGGGTTTTTCTCATATGGATCGCATGATGCTGCAGGGTTTTTTAACCCTGTACTATCATGCCTCATAATATATTTATTTATTTTAGTGTTTTTAAAACATTTAGGGGCCCATTTAACAATCTCCGTAGGGAGCTTTTGGGCCCGTGTTTCTGGCGAGTCTTCAGACTCGCCAAAAACACAAGTTATGAAGCTGCGGTCTAAAGGCCGCTGCTCCATAACCCTGTCTATCTGCTCTGAGCAGGGGGACAGGAATCGCCAGAAATCAACCCGATCGAGTACAATCGGGTTGATTGACACCCCCCTGCTGGCGGCCGATTGGCCACGAGTCTGCAAGGGTCGGCGTTGCACCAGCAGCTCTTCTGAGCTGCTGGTGCAATGTTAAATGCGGAGAACGTATTGCTCTCCGCATTCAGCGAGGTCTTGCGGACCTGATCCGCACTGTCAGATCAGGTCCACAAGACCTTTCTTAAATAGGGGCCACTGTATACTGAGATTTTCTGCTTTGCAGGTACAATATGGAGTCTTCAGATAAGACCTCTTTCACCAAAGAGGAACTTATGTATTTTATTAATCTTGCAGTGCAACAAGCTTTTGCTCAGAGTGAACAACCCTGCACTTCTGCCCCTCCCCCTGTGAACCTCATTAGAGAGAAATCTCCAGAAGATTCTAACCTTTTCTCTAATTCAGAGGAGGATTGCCCTCAAACCCACAAAAGAGAGGGGCGTTCCCAATCTATCCCCCCCTCTAGAAAAGGGAAAGAACCGGCACGCAAATTGAAAGCCCTTCCCCCGGGCAAAACTAATAGGGGCGTTAGAACCTCTCCCCCGGAGGTAAATCGGCGTAAAACAATTCTTAACCCTGAGGATATTAATCAGGGATGTCTGGACACAGACTCTGAAATTTTTCATATGAGGGATCTGGATCAGAGGGATTTTTGCCTGGAACTCGATTGGGATTCGTATAGTCCCTCTAATGGAGAGCCTTCTTTTGCTCATCCTCAAGGCCCCTCTGGGAGAACCCACACAGATGAAGATGCAGATGGGGATCTTTTGGATCCCGCTGGAAATTCCATATTTAATACCAAACACATCAGACACCCTCGCTCTTCTGAGTGGTCTCTGCCTCCTCATCTGTCTAAGTTCCTTCAGAGATGCCTTCATCAACCCTTAGATAAGGAAGATAAAGCGCTCCTCAGAGCTGAAGGTCATAGACCTTCTCTCCCATGCAGAGAATCTACCACCCCTGAATTTGACCCTAAGGTTGAAACATTTCTGACTAGGAAAGGTAAGGGTCCAAGGAAGGGACTGGAAAGATCCCTTTGTGGGGCACAGGACAAACACCTAGACATTTCTGGCCCTTTGGCTCAAATTCTTCCTCTAGCTGATGAAGCTTATCTTCCCAGCTCCTTATTGGATCCTTCCATGATCAGAGATTGGTCTTTTAGAATCTTTTATTTACTGGGTAATGCCAATGCGGCTATCTCCAGTGAAAGACGTAGAGCTGCGTTACTACTCAGGTTAGCTGTTCTAGCAACTGAAGAAGCAGGTTCTCAAGCCAAAGGCCTCTTATTTGGAGATTCTTTCCTCACTATTATGAAGCATTATGTGTCAACTTTTACCTCGATTGACAAAATCCAGGCCTCTCTCAGGAAGGTTTTCAACTCAGACAGGTTTTTACCAGTGCTGGCAGATACAGAGGTCATTGGCCCGGCCGCCAAAATTTTAGCCAATGCCAATTTATGAACCTCAATCAACCTCAGTACCCACCGGGATACTACAACAGAGCCATGTTCCCATTCAGAGCTAGACCTGCGGGACCCAGACGATCGGCCTCATTAATCCCTCCGACCCTTCCTGACCCCAATCTAGGTGAGTCTCCATCCTTCTTCCCATTTGTTGTTTGTGGGCAGACATGCTATTTTTTCCCAAAATTGGTTGTCTCTTTCTGCAGATCCAAGGGTTCTCCAAATTGTTCAAGGGTTCGTCATAGAATTCATTTGCCCCCCCCCCCTTCCAATCCCACCTTCTGAATCCCTTATGCCTGTCTGTGGAAGGTCAGAACCTTATCAAAGAAGAGGTCTTGTCTCTCTTCTCAAAAGGAGCTATAGAGCTTTTTTCCCAGGACTCCCTTACAGGTTTCTAGAGCAATTTCTTTCTTGTTCCAAAAAAGTCAGGAGGTTTCCAACCTGTCATCAACTTGAGAGACCTCAATTTTTTTGTGGTATACCGCCACTTCAAAATTGAGGGCATTAATATGTTGAGAAACCTCCTCCGTCTGAACGATTGGATGGTCCACCTGGACATGAAGGACACTTATTTAATCATGCTAGTGTCTCCTCTCTACAAAAACTTTCTTCATTTCAGATGGGCAGACAAGCTTTGGCAGTTCACCTGTCTCCCTTTTGGTCTTAGCTCTGCCCCATGGTGCTTTACAAAGCTTCTCAAACCAGTGTTGGCTTGTCTTCGGGCTCACAGATTCCGTCTAGTGGTTTACCTGGACAAATATCCTTCTTATGGGGCAAGACAAAGACATGTTGCTCTCGCAACTTCAAGACATGTCCTCTCTCCTCTCCTCACTGGGCTTTGTGATCAACGAGGAGAAATTGAGCCTTTCCTCTCTACAGCTTGTGGAGTTTTTGGATTTCTCGATAGACGCTACTCTAGGCCATCTTCTCCTCCCTCAAGAGAAGATAGATCATATCAAAGCAGAAATTCAATCGGCACTAGAGGCCGCCTCCATCTCCATCCGCCAGTTTGTAAGGATTATTGGACTCCAATCCTCTTCTATCCAGGCCATTTTTCCGACTCCCCTCCACTACCGTGCCATGCAGTGGCTGAAGATTCAATGTTTTCAAGAGTTCCATTCCTATCAACAACAGATCTTTTTGACAAACGAAGTTCGATTGGTGATGTCTTGGTGGTTGCAACACATGGAGGCCTGGAATGGCAGAGCGATTTTTGGATCTTCTCCAGATTTCATTCTTTCTTCCGATGTGAGCCTTTTGGGCTGGGGTGCCTCTTGTGGGACATCCTCCACCGGCAGCCCCTGGACATCGGAGGAATCCAACTTTCACATAAATTGCTTGGAATTATTGGCTGGCTCCTTTGTCATTCGCAGTTTTTCAAAAAACATTACTGATTGCTACATTCTGTTATGAATGGACAATTTTTCAGCCGTCCATTATATAAATCGGAAGCTTTGTCATATCTAATGTCCCATTTCAATTGTTTTTTTTTGGAGCGTAGGATTTCTGTCCACTCCCAATATATTCCGGGTGTTTCCAACCTCACAGCAGACTGGTTTACTCACCATTGGAGGGATTCCAGTGACTGAATGCTGAACCGTCAAGTTTTTCTAGAGATCTGTTGCATTTTTGACCCCTTTTAGTGGACCTTTTCGCATCTCGGATGAACCACCAGTTACCGAGATTTTACTTTTCTGCAAATTTGGCCTCCCCACAGGGCTTACGCCTTCCCCCCTTTCGCTCTTTTGGCAAGGACTATCTTGAGTGTGCAATGCTTCTAATGTCTCCTGACATTGATCACTCCTTGGTGGCCGGCTCAACCTTGGTTTGCTCCTATTCTGGAGATGTGTTCGGCTCCTCCTCGCCTGCTTCCCAACCTTCCCAGTTTCTTTGTGGATGTCCAGGGTCTCCTGCACCCTCTCTTGACTCAGGGCCATCTGAACCTTCTGGCTTGGCAGATTTCAGGGGTTCCTGGTCCTCCGAGGGCCTTTCGCGAGAGGCTTCACTCCTTTTGCATGAATCTTGGGCTCCATGTATGAGAAAATCTTATGCTTCAGCCTGGGCAGTCTGGGTTCATTGGTGCATGGGAAGGGATGTTGATCCCTTTTCTTCCTCTCCTCCCATGATTGTAAACTTTCTTACCAAACATTTTTCGCAAGGAAAGGCTTATGATTAATTTATTTTGTTCGGCCATTTCGGCAGGACATCTTCCCTTTAAGGGTGTCCCTGCGGGTAAACATCCTTTAGTCTGCCGTCTCCATAAGGCCATTCGACTTTTTGAGATGTAAATTTGGTTCTCTCTTTCCTTAGAGAATGGCCCGATAACTCTTCTCTTTCCCTTAAGCAATTATCCGCTAAGCTAACCATGTTACTTCGCTTGGTTTCTTTGCATTGGATCTCTGACATCAGGGCCCTTGATGTTCATTCCATTTCATTTTCCTCCGAGGGAATTTCTTTTTCCTTTTCTAGCAGGACTAAGTCATCTTTGAAATCTCTGCTTTATCCTTATTTTCTAACAGATCCCCAAATTTTTCTTGCTCTTTGCCTCAAGCCTACTTGTCCATGACTGAAAGCCTTCGTAGATCTATGTCGGGTCCTCTCCTGATTTCTTTTGTTCCTCCTCCCCACCCTGTCTCTTCCCCTACCTTGGCGAGATGGGTTTGATGGCTAATGTCCGAGGCGGGAGTGTCACCCTCGTTTGGGGCCCACTCTGTCAGAGGGGCTGTGGCCTCCAGGGCTTTTCTGTCAGGTTGCAATCTTCAGGATTTATTGACAGCGGCAGAGCAGATTAGTCTTTTGAATAAATATTTTCACTCCTCTTCCCATCCCATACATAAAAATAAATACATGTTTAATGTGATTTATGTTTGTAATATGTTAACCTTTATTTTCCTCAGGTTGTTTTTTTATTGGTAGCAGCGTTACCGCTCTCTCTTTGTTTATATTTCTATCTTCTGCATTGACTCAGACATTAGACAGATCTGCAGTGGATCCTTTGTGTCCGTTTTCTTGTTAAAGTGTTGAGGATTTTCCTTCTTCTGTTCCGCAGCGAAAAGAGGAAGATATTTCCTGTTCCTGTATAGTTATATTATCTGCATGTTGCTGATTGGTTGTTTTGTTCTATGTTACTTTTTTCTTTTCTGCTGTTTTGTTCAGTAAAGATTTATGCATAAAATATTCGCCTTCTGTCTTTAATAAAATATAGATTATTTAGCCACCAAGGTTATAATAATTTGAATTAATATTTGAATAAAGACTTGCATAAACTATCCTTAAGGAAACCGGTAACTCATGAACTGTGTGGAAAATATGCACTTTAAATTCTGATGCACTGTTAATGTTTACTGTTTATGAAAGGCTTATTTGTGATCTATTGCGTTTTCATTTTAAATACTTTTTAGTAATTTTTGAATCCCGTGCCCACTAGACTTCAAAGGCTTGAGCTTGTCATCTGAGTCCTTTGTTTTGTGCTGCAAAATCCTTGTGGAGTGTATATCTCCACTTACTTTTCAAATGCTATTTTATATTCTTCCCTGTCTGCCCTGCCAGGGAAGACTTATGCTGGTAACATGATTTTGTTTATTGCTTATATACAATGTAATATTCACTAAGTTTAGGAAGCAGTGACCTATTTTTATTAATGTTTTTAACCCTATATGACAGAGAACTTATTTGGATAGAAATTTTGTTGACAATCTGCACATTGATATAATGTATTTTGGTTTGAATAATAATGCAACTGTGTTACATATTTGTGCATGTAATCTGTGAATAAGGGGGTATAGATATTCTTGATGGTGTTTAGTATTCTATATTCTATACTTATGAGCAGTATGTATCTTTAATACATTTTCAGTGCATTACTACTCTTGTACAGTTTTTTTCTGGCTATTTGCATGTATCGGAAATAGCATGCTTATTACAAGTTGAAAGTAAACCCTTTATTTGACTGCAATCATGATTTGCGCTTGTCGGGTTAACGCGACTGAAGAACTTGTGTAAAAGTTAATGAGTTTAAAAAAGTTGCAATAAACAAAACATAAATATGTTTAAAAGTTAATATAAATATATAAAAAGATAGAGAGAGTAGTTAATACTGCTAATTGTACCTTCCGGTGCTTCCCTTATAGGGTAAATATAACATGAAAAAAGAGAGAGGTATAAAATACTATCCTAAATTGAAGAAGGGAAATATCAGCACATGGAATAGGCTTTTATATATGTTTAAATAACTTCCCAACCAAAGATTCACCTTTCACGTGAAGTAAAAGCATATTATTACATTATGAGGGACCGTGATGAACGGTATATATTACTAATATTCGTATACAGTTAACTTGTATCTCTAGAGACACCTTTAGCTAAACATATTAGCTAAAAACCAGCTTAAAGTATTCAACCTCAGACTACACTGCACTCAAGGTCATAGAAACCTAGCACAGTCAACTATTATACTTTTCTCCGGTAATGTGTCTGATATACAGCAGTCTTTCCAGCGTATCTGCTTGCCCTTCACATCCTCTGGACGTTATTCCAGCAGTGTGACGTTTTGATGGTTTTGATGGTGGAGTGGCTTGTTTACCACAATTTTCCATGAGTAGTTAAAGATGAAAAGGCCATTCCTCATTGGCCAGTCAGTGTCCCCGCTAATACACCAGCATGTTTCATTCTAAACCACAAACGATGGCAATCTATACCAGAGAAAGTCCTTCTGAAAAAGTTTTTAGCGCTCAATCTGCTTTGAATCATCACCACACTGGGACACACAGTCTTATACTTCCAATTAAATGTGCTGCTCCACACTATAGCACATCGTCAATAATGCACACCCAAACAGAAACAGACTGTAGTTACCCAGAGCTGGTTTACAGCAACCTAGTGTTAGTAAAAACTCCCACAATTTGCTCCAGAGTTATAAACACATAAGTGCCAATGCACGTTTCCCCCCCCCCCCACAGATAGTATGTGTCACAGGGGCTCATCAGGGCATAATCAGTCCACTTTGGACTTCCTCTTCTTATAGCACCTGATTTAATTTAGGTGATTGCTTTCACACCGTATTTCATTTTCTTAAAGGGGAATACCACCATAAGATTGATGTACTAAAGCTTTGCCCTTCTTAATAGTATGGAAGATGTATTCTACTACAAAATAATCAAATAATTCCTAGTAAATTTTGTTAAACCACCTCCACTAATACTATTATGTTTCCACTTCACTTTACATGGCACCCACCCTGCCGGACTCTTATATCAATATATACATCTAAAATTATATACAAATGTACACATATCAGACTTTCGCAATCAAATATTTGCATCTTATTACAGGAAGCTAGCAAATTCTAGCATGTCATTTAGCCCTGTAGGGAACCTAGTCCCCAACCTATATATCCATTTGACTTCTTTTTGAAGTAATACCCTATAATTATTTCCTTCACGACCATTGGTTATCCCCTTATCTATCACTATAAATTTGAGCGACTCAACCTCACAGTTATGTGCTAAACTAAAATGTCTAGCCACATTTGTATCTCTAGAGTAGAGAATATCATCACAATATCAATCTTTATCAATCTCTTCGTTTTACCAACGTAAAAGACTGGGTATGAGCATCATAATAGATAAATGACTCCTGATTTACAATTAAAAAATAATCTAATATCAAATATATTTTGATCTGACACGGAGAACTGTTTGGTGCTATCCATATGGACACAATAGACACAGTGTCCACATGGAAAGCTACCCTTAATCCCCCTATCTTTTCTTAACCAATCTGAGTTAGAAGGTCCTCTAGTAAACTGGATTTTAACCAGTCTATCTCTTAGGCTCGGAGCCTTTTTTAGCTACCATTAGTGGTCCTTCACCTACCACATTTTTAATTGTGTCATCCAAGGTTAAGATATGCCATTTCTTTTTCATTGCAAATCTTATATTGTCCCATTGATTATTGTAGCTTGAAATCAACCTGATCTGGCCCTTATCCACCTTAACTTTATCCTTGCACAAGAGGTCATCTCTGGGAATATCCCTTGCTCTCCAGAGTGACGTCTTAATGAATTTCTTCGAATAGCCCCTCTTAAGGAATCTCTCCTTCATCATCGAAGCATGATAGTCAAACTTTGATAAGGAGGAGCAGTTCCTCCTTAGGCGGAGGAACTGGCCATATTGAATACCCCTTTTCAGATGTCCCGGATGGCCACTCCTCGCATGCAAAGTATTGTTGGTGACATTACTTTTTCTAGAGTTCTCTGTGACAATTGTCTTACCTTATTTTCTAAGAGTTAGAACTAAAAAGCCTAACTCTTTTTCATTAATTTCTGAGGTTAGGAGGATGTTCTTGTCATTGCGATTAGATGTGGTAATGAATTCCTCAAATTCGCATATTGTTCCATCTCATAGAATAAGAACATCATCCACATACCTAGCCCACATTTGCACCTTCACATCAAAGATGCTGCTATGGTGCTCATAGATATCAAAAAGCTCCCGTGCCCCCAAATGGAGGCATGCATATGAGGGGGCACACACTGCCCCCATGGCTGTACCTCTTAATTGGCAATAGATCTTATCATCAAATGTGAATACATTATTTTAAGAATAAATTCCAACAAAGAAATAACAAACTCGGTTTGGTCCTTATAGATAGGGCCCCTTGTATCAAGAAATCTTTTAATTGCTGAGAGACCCACCTGGTGGGGGGGGGGGGTCGAGGAGTATAAACCCTCCACATCCAGTGATGCCAAAATAGTGCTCTCACTTACTGATACCCCATCAATCTTCCATAACAGGTCAGCTGTATCTTTCACATAGGAAGACAAAATCAACAGAAAATGACGTATGAATTTGTCAACATATTCACCAATGTTCTCAGTAATGCTCCCGATCCCCGAGACAATTGGTCTACCTGGGGGACATTTCATATTTTTATGCAATTTTGGGAGAACATAGAAAACAGGCATTACTGGATGTTCAGGATATAAGAACTGGAATTCCTTTTGAGTAATCACTCCCATGCTTCTAGCCTCATTGAGAAGCCTGAACAAAGAGGTTTGAATCTGACCCAGTGGTCTGACCCAGTGGATTGCTACTTAGCCTTTTATACGGATTCTTATAACTTTACTGTTGTTTAACCTCATTTACATAAAAGCTTTTGTCCATTAGTACCATATTCCCAGCCTTATCAGCAGGCTTAGTCACCAGACCATTAGCAACACTCAATTCTTTTAATGCTCTTCTTTCCCTTTATCAATGTCCCTTTCCATCTGTTTAATAAACAGATTGACTGATGGAACCAAAGAGAGAGAAGGCATAAATGTGGATTTGAGTTTAAAAATGGACGTCTGCCCTTGTATAGCTTCCACCATTGATAAATCCTGAGTGTCTCCTTGTCAATTTTCAGCAAGAAGAGACTCTAGGTCACCTAGGGCCAGATCATCCTCTCGACCTAGAATTAAGGGGATTTCTTTTTGGGACTTCATAATTACAGATAGAACAACCTTTCTAGCAAAAAAGTGGAGGTTTTTCATGACCTCAAATGTGTCTACTATTGCTGTGGGACTTTCTTTAAAAGTTCAGTGTGCGCCAGCTTTAAGGGGAATGAGGATAGGTTAACAATCTGTAACTCTTCATCACTGGGTTTCACCAGTATCGCCTGTGAGTTCCCCTCCTCCTGGCTCTCCTCCTGTTCTGGCCATATTGATCTCCTCTCCCTCTCATCTGTCTGGTTTGATAATGTTTCTCTCTCATTGGTAACCCAAATGGATCTTTTCCTTTTCCCCTTTTTCCTTCCTCTCCTTCTCCTTTTGATTCCATACCAGAGGAGTTTTTTTGAGATTAACCTGTTTCAGAATCAGACATATCTGTTCCTGAGTCATATGACCCTTTTTAGGACTTGTATACATATACCCTTCCAATCTTGTGATCATACTGATCAAGTCTCAATTTCCTACATTTCCTTGACTTGATTTCTGTTTTAAGTTTGGAAATATTACTGCTGGTTTTCCCGTTTAATTTCTCAAAATTGGGGTCAGTTTCAAAGTTGTTTACCTTAATTAAGGCCTTCTCTGCTTCTATTTTCACCTTTTCAAGCCTCTTATTGTTTCTTTTAATCAAAATCAAATCCAAGGAAGTTGAGGAACGTTTCTCATTCCACTCCTTCATAAAGGAGTCCCCCTCCTCATCCTCCCTTGTATTTGCACCTGGATCCAAAACTAACCTCAGCCCTCTCGGTACAATTTTCTTATCAATATAGTTTTCCAAACTTGCATTCTCTGCTTTTATTTTTAGCTGCCTATTAAGATTATACCTGTATTTCCTAAACGCACTAAAAATCGTTATTACTACTTCATTATTATCAACATTGCCATTAGTGTTATCATTAGCTAGATAATCTTTTAACTCTGCTTCCCACAAATCATCTGACAAGGTAAATGCCATGATACAAGTGGTGCAGAGGCAGAAAACAGGCAAAATACTGGGATATTTTATTAGAAGAAAACTTTCTCCCACAGCAGTCTGCTCAAATCTCCTGAAAAAGGACAATAGAATCCTCCAGAAAAATACTTATAAATAAATATAAATATATAAAAATTTAGAGGGAGTAGTTAATACTGCTTATTGTACCTTCTGGAGCTTCCCTTATAGAGTAAATATAACATGAAAAAAGAGAGAGGTAATAAGGACATAAAATACTATCCTAAATTGAAGAAGCAAAATATCAGCACATGGAATAGGCTTTTAAATATGTTTAATTAACTTCCCAACCAAAGATTCACCAGCATGTTTCATTTAAAACCACAAAAGATGGCAATCTATACGAGAGATGTACCATCCTTCTGAAAACGTTTTTAGTGCTCAATCTGCTGCGGATCGCACTGGGACACACATTCTTATACTTTCAATTAAATGTGTTGCTCCACACTATTGCACATCACCAATTGCGCATACACAAACAGAAACAAACTGTAGTTACCAGAGATGGTTTAAAGCAAAATACTGTTAACGACTCCCACAACTAGAAACCCTGGAGATAGTCGACTTGCTCCAGAGTTATAAACACATAAGGACCAATGCACGTTTCACCTCCACAGAGATTATGTGTCACAGGGGCTCATCAGGGAATAACCAGTCCACTCCAGACTTCCTCTTCTTATAGCACCTGATTTAATTCAGGTGATTGCGTACACACCTTATTTCGTTTTCTTAAAGGGGAATACCACCATAAGATTGATGTACTAAAGTGTTGCCTTTCTTTATAGTATGGAAGATGTATTCTACTACAAAATAATCACATAATTCCTAGCGAATTATTCAGAAGGACGGTACATCTCTGGTATAGATTGCCATCTTTTGTGGTTTTGAATGAAAGATGCTGGTGTATCAGCGGGGGCCAATGAGGAACGGCCTTTTTCATCTGTAACCACTCATGGACAATTGTGGTAAACAAGCCACTCCTCCATCAAAACGTCACACTATTGGAATAATGTCCAGAGAGGATGTGAAGGGCAAGCAGTCACGCTGGAAAGATTGCTGTATATCAGACACATTACCGGAGAAAGGTGCAAGTATAATAGTTGACTGTGCTTTGTTTCTATGACCATGAGTGCAGCGTAGTCTGCGGTCGAATACTCCAATTTGTGGATCAAGAATTTTCACAAAGTTACAAAGTACATAAGACTGTGCCTTCCCTTTTGACCTAGAGTGCAGTTGAATCTGCGGTCCATCCTTTTCTGTATATAGTTCTCATTTATTTTATATTATGTCTATATCTGCATAATTTAAGCTGGTTTTTAGCTAATATGTCTAGCTAAAGGTGTCTCTAGAGATACAAGTTACCTGTATACGAATGTTAGTAATATATACCGTTCATCACGGTCTCTCATAATGTGATAATAATATGCTTTTACTTCACATAGGCCTAGATTTAGAGTTTGGCGGTAGCCGTGAAAACCAGCGTTAGAGGCTCCTAACGATGGTTTTAGGCTACCGCCGGTATTTGGAGTCAGTCAGGAAAGGGTCTAACGCTCACTTTTCAGCCGCGACTTTTCCATACCGCAGATCCCCTTACGTAAATTGCGTATCCTATCTTTTCAATGGGATCTTTCTAACTCCGGTATTTAGAGTCATGTCTGAAGTGAGCGTTAGAATTCTAACGACAAAACTCCAGCCGCAGAAAAAAGTCAGTAGTTAAGAGCTTTCTGGGCTAACGCCGGTTTATAAACCTCTTAACTACTGTACTCTAAAGTACACTAACACCCATAAACTGCCTATGTACCCCTAAACCGAGGTCCCCCCACGTCGCCGCCACTCGATTACATTTTTTTAACCCCTAATCTGCTGACCGCCACCTACGTTATACTTATGTACCCCTAATCTGCTGCCCCTAACACCGCCGACCCCTATATTATATTTATAAACCCCTAACCTGCCCCCCACAACGTCGCCGCCAGCTACCTACAATAATTAACCCCTAATCTGCCTACCGCCACCTACGTTATACTTATGTACCCCTAATCTTCTGCCCCTAACACCGCCGACCCCTATATTATATTTATTAACCCCTAATCTGCCCCCCTCAACGTCGCCTCCACCTGCCTACACTTATTAACCCCTAATCTGCCGAGCGGATCGCACTGCTACTATAATAAAGTTATTAACCCCTAATCCGCCACACTCACGCCTCAATAACCCTATAATAAATAGTATTAACCCCTAATCTGCCCTCCCTAACATCGCCGACACCTAACTTCAATTATTAACCCCTAATCTGCCGACCAAATCTCGCCGCTACTGTAATAAATGGATTAACCCCTAAAGCTAAGTCTAACCCTAACCCTAACACCCCCCTAAGTTAAATATAATTTAAATCTAACAAAATAAATTAACTCTTATTAAATAAATTATTCCTATTTAAAGCTAAATACTTACCTGTAAAATAAACCCTAATATAGCTACAATATAAATTATAATTATATTATAGCTATTTTAGGATTTATAATTATTTTACAGGTAACTTTGTATTTATTTTAACCAGGTACAATAGCTATTAAATAGTTAAGAACTATTTCATAGCTAAAATAGTTAAAATAATTACAAATTTACCTGTAAAATAAATCCTAACCTAAGTTACAATTAAACCTAACACTACACTATCAATAAATAAATTAAATAAAATACCAACAATTACCTACAATTAAATCTAACACTACACTATCAATAAATTAATTAAATACAATACCTACAAATAACTACAATTAAATAAACTAACTAAAGTACAAAAAATAAAAAAGAACTAAGTTATAAAAAATTAAAAAATATTTACAAACATTAGAAAAATATTACAACAATTTTAAACTAATTACACCTACTCTAAGACCCCTAATAAAATAACAAAGCCCCCAAAATAAAAAAATGCCCTACCCTATTCTAAATTACAAAAGTTCAAAGCTCTTTTACCTTACCAGCCCTGAACAGGGCCCTTTGCGGGGCATGCCCCAAGAAATTCAGCTCTTTTGCCTGTAAAAAAACACATACAATACCCCCCCAACATTACAACCCACCACCCACATACCCCTAATCTAACCCAAACCCCCCTTAAATAAACCTAACACTAAGCCCCTGAAGATCTTCCTACCTTGTCTTCACCTCACCGGGTATCACACCGATCTGTCCTGGCTCCGATATCTTCATCCAACCCAAGTGGGAGATAGAAATTCATCATCCGACGGCTGAAGAAGTCCAGAAGAGGGTCCAAAGTCTTCATCCTATCCAGGAAGAAGAGTAGATCCGGACCGGCAACCATCTTCTTCCAAGTGGCATCTTCTATCTTCATACGATAAGGACCGGCTCCATCTTGAAGACCTCCATCGCGGATCCATCCTTCTCCGATGACTTCCCGAAGAATGACGGTTCATTTAAGGGACGTCATCCAAGATGGCGTCCCTTGAATTCCGATTGGCTGATAGGATTCTATCAGCCAATCGGAATTAATGTAGGAAAATTCTGATTGGCTGATGGAATCAGCCAATCAGAATCAAGTTCAATCCGATTGGCTGATTTAATCAGCCAATCAGATTGAGCTCGCATTTTATTGGCTGATCGGAACAGCCAATAGAATGCGAGCTCAATCTGATTGGCTGATCGGATCAGCCAATCGGATTGAACTTGATTCTGATTGGCTGATTCCATCAGCCAATCAGAATTTTCCTACCTTAATTCCGATTGGCTGATAGAATCCTATCAGCCAATCGGAATTCGAGGGACGCCATCTTGGATGACGTTCCTTAAAGGAACCGTCATTCGTCGGGAAGTCGCCGGAGAAGAAGGATGTTCCGCAATGGAGGTCTTCAAGATGGAGCCGGTCCTCATCGGATGAAGATAGAAGATGCCGCTTGGAAAAAGATGGTTGCCGGTCCGGATCTACTCTTCTTCCCGGATAGGATGAAGACTTTGGACCCTCTTCTGGACTTCTTCAGCCGTCGGATGATGGATGTCTAGCCCCCGCTTGGGCTTGGATGAAGATTTCGAAGCCTGGAACGATCGGTGATACCTGGCATGGTGAAGACAAGGTAGGAAGATCTTCAGGGGCTTAGAGTTAGGTTTATTTAAGGGGGGTTTGGGTTAGATTAGGGGTATGTGGGTGGTGGGTTGTAATGTTGGGGGGGGTATTGTATTTTTTTTTTACAGGCAAAAGAGCTGAATTCTTTGGGGCATGCCCCGCAAAGGGCCCTGTTCAGGGCTGGTAAGGTAAAAGAGCTTTGAACTTTTGTAATTTAGAATAGGCTAGGGATTTTTTTTATTTTGGGGGTCTTTGTTATTTTATTAGGGGGCTTAGAGTAGGTGTAATTAGTTTAAAATTGTTGTAATTTTTTTCTAATGTTTGTAAATATCTTTTTATTTTTTGTAACTTAGTTGTTTTTTATTTTTTGTACTTTAGTTAGTTTATTTAATTGTATTTATTTGTAGGGATTGTATTTAATTTATTTATTGATAGTGTAGTGTTAGGTTTAATTGTAGATAATTGTAGGTATTTTATTTAATTTATTTATTGATAGTGTAGTGATAGGTTTTATTGTAATTTAGTTTAGGATTTATTTTACAGGTAATTTTGTAATTATTTTAACTATTTTAGCTATTAAATAGTTCTTAACTATTTAATAGCTATTGTACCTGGTTAAAATAATTACAAAGTTGCCTGTAAAATAAATATAAATCCTAAAATAGCTATAATATAATTATAATTTATATTGTAGCTATATTAGGGTTTATTTTACAGGTAAGTATTTAGCTTTAAATAGGATTAATTTATTTAATAAGAGTAAATTTATTTTGTTAGATTTAAATTATATTTAACTTAGGGGGATGTTAGTGTTAGGGTTAGACTTAGCTTTAGGGGTTAATACATTTATTAGAATAGCGGTGAGCTTCAGTCGGCAGATTAGGGGTTACTGTTTGAAGTTAGGTGTCGGCGATGTTAGGGAGGGCAGATTAGGGGTTAATACTATTTATTATAGGGGTATTGAGGCGGGAGTGAGGCGGATTAGGGGTTAATACATTTATTATAGTAGTGCTCAGGTCCGGTCGGTAGATTAGGGGTTAATAAGTGTAGTTAGGTGGAGGCGAAGGGGTTAATAAATATAATATAGGGGTCGGCGATGTTAGGGCAGCAGATTAGGGGTACATAGGGATAATGTAGGTGGCGGGGGTGTACGGAACGGCAGATTAGGGGTTAAAAATAATATGCAGGGGTCAGCGATAGTGGGGGCGGCAGATTAGGGGTTAATAAGTGTAAGGGTAGGGGTGTTTAGACTCGGGGTACATGTTAGAGTGTTAGGTGCAGACGTAGGAAGTGTTTCCCCATAGGAAACAATGGGGCTGCGTTAGGAGCTGATCGCGGCTTTTTTGCAGGTGTTAGGTTTTTTTTCAGCTCAAACAGCCCCATTGTTTCCTATGGGGATATCGTGCACGAGCACGTTTTTTAAGCTGGCCGCGTCCGTAAGCAACTCTGGTATCGAGAGTTGCAGTGGCGTTAAATATGCCTGTACGCTCCCTTTTTGGAGCCTAACGCAGCCATTCTGTGAACTCTCAATACCAAAGTTATTTAAAAGGTGCGGCCAGAAAAAATCCAGCGTTAGCTACGCGGGTCGTTACCGACAAAACTCCAAATCTAGCCGTTAGTGCTGTAAGGCACAAACAGGTGAATCTTTGGTTGGGAAGTTAATTAAACATATCTAAAAGCCTATTCCATGTGCTGATATTTCCTTTCTTCAATTTAGGATATTAGGATAGTATTTTATCTCCTAATTACCTCTCTCTTTTTTCATGTTATGCTTAAAAGTTATTTTGTACTCATATAAACACTATTAGACATACACACATGCATAGACATGTTTAAATATATATATATATATGTGTGTGTGAGTGTGTGTACAGATATATTTATATTTTTTTTATGTGTACATATGTATGTCAATACAAACAGTCATATGCATACAGTGGGTATTGAAAAGACTCATCCCCATTGAAAATAATCCCATTTTGTTGCTTTGCAGCCTGAAATAATGAAATACACCATTTTTGTTTATCCAGTTATAACTACTCAGTGCAACTTATAAATGTCAAGTGAAAGATATAACACCACCAACATTTCAGGCAAAAATGAAGACAATTCAAAAACAGAATCACTGAGTTGGAAAAGGATCACCCTCTTGTGTCAGTATTTTGATGATTTACCTTTTGCTTTAATTACAGTTTTTGTCTGTTGGGATATGTCGCTACTAACTTTGCACACCTAGACTGTGCAATATTTGCCCACTCTTCTTTGCAGAACTGCTCAAGTTCCGTTACATTTGATGGTGACCGTTTGTGGACTACAGTCTTCAAGTCATGCCACAGATATGGGCCCTGACTAGGCATTTCAAGGACATTCACCTTTTTCTCCTTCAACCACTGTGTGGTCATTTTTGATGTGAGCTTTGGGTCATTGTCATGTTGGAAGGTAAACCTTCTTCCCATTGACAACTTCCTGGCAGAGGGCAGCAGATTTTCTTCAAGAATTTGACGGTATTTTGCCCCATTCATTATTCCTTCTATCCTGACAAGTGCTCCAGTGCCTGCTGCAGAGAAACACCCCCACGACAGGATATTACCACCTACATGCTTTACTGTAGGTATGGTGTTATTTGGATGGTGAGCTGTATTGGATTTCCACTAGACATAGTGTTTGGTGTTGAGGCTAAATAATTCAATTTTGGTCTCATTTGAGCATAACAACTTTTTTCATGTGGCCTCAGAATTTCCTAGGTGTGTTATGGCAAAGCTCAGTCATGACTACATGTGGCCTTTCTTGAGGAGTGGCTTTTTTTCTTGCAACCCTTTTTATACAAGCCGCATTTCTGGATAATTTGTGATATTGTTGTCACATGCACACAATGACCACTCTTTGTCATAAATTCCTGCAACTGATTCGGAGTTGCTGTGGGCCTCTTGGTAGCCTCTCTGACCAGGTTCGTCCTGTCTCTTTCATCCAGATGGAGGGACGTCCTGATCCAGAGAGGGTCTTTGTTGTACCAAATACCTTCAACTTCTTAATTCTTAATAATAGACTTCACTGTGCATCTAGGCATTGATAAAGCCTTAAATATTTTCTTGTATTCATCTCCTGACTTGTACCTGTCCACAGCATTATCCCGGAGATCTTTTGACAGTGCCTTGCCACCCATAGTTGATTGTTTGCTTCAGTTGCACTACCAGGGACTGAGATGCTCCAGGAAAGCTCTTTTCATGCTGAGCTAATCAATATGCCCACAGCTGATCACAATTGAAGGTCAAATGGCTTTGTGTGTGCCATTGAGAAGGTGATTAGCTATACTTGATAGAGTTTACAAGTGATTTTCTGAGGGGGTGATCCTTTTTGCAACTCAGTGATTCTGTTTTTGAATTGTCTTTATTTTTGCCTGACATGTTGGTGTTATATCTTTTCACTTGGCTGTTATAAGTTACACTGAGTAATTACAACTCGATAAACAAACACTGTGTCTGTCATTATTTCAGGCTGCAAAGCAACAAAATGTGATTATTTTCAGGAGGGTAATTTTCAATACCCACTATATGCACACACACACACTCACACACACACACACACATATATATATATATATATATATATATATATATGTATATATATATATATATATATATATATATATATAAATATATATATATATATGCTCATTGGAGCCCTTTCCAGTCAAATATCTCAAAACAGGAAAAATCATATTTATGAATCTTTAATATTTAATAATGTGTAACTCTGTATATACTGTAAATATTGTACATTCCAATGTTCTTCACATATGGGAGTATGTTCAATGAGCTTACAGAGAACTGTTGCTAATGGAGAACGGTGACTAATTTCTCCGGAAGCTGATTGAGAAGGGGAGTGTCTTTGTAACCCTTTTTTTTTGATTGCTAAGGCTTTTTAAGAAAGTTATTTTAAACATTGTATACAGCCTGATGAACTGGCATTGAACCCCGAGAAACGTTTTAAATACATTTTTTAATTACCACTCTACGTTAGCCCTAGATGTATCCAGTATCATAGCGTGTACATCTTCAAATCCTAGATTATCCTGATGCCCCTCTTGGTGTCAGTGACTCATACCTTTTAGTGGCCAGTGACCATTGGAGAAAATTATTGTGAAAGGGAGGAGCCTGTTCAGATCGACGTCCAGAGCATCAAGGGCGAACATGGGAGCTGGAGCTGTGCTGAGACTGACACAGTAGCAGGGGAGGATAACCCTGAGATTACAGCACTGTTCAGGAGTAGAGCTAGCTGGTACAACTGAAAAAGCAGGAGCCTGTGCTTTATATCAAGTGAGTGGCTTTATATCCATATGTTTATTCCCATTTTTCTGATGATATCTGCACCATGAGGCACCTCTGTTCGCCATCTTTTTGTAGAGTTGATTATCTTTTTTATTTTGTGTGATTTAGGGGATCTTAAATTAAGGGTCTTGGAGGGTTAGCTGTTTGGGTTTTATAGGCTAGGGCTTATTGCAATTGGTTGTTGTGGAGGTTAGCGGGTTAATAGTGAATAGGGTTTATTGTGGTGTGATAATGCCGGTTTAGAGGTTAATAGTGTAGGGGCTTAATAGTGACTGGGTTATGGCAGGTAAGGGTTCAATAGTCTAGCAGGATTAAGTTGCACTGAGTTTAAGGATGTGTAAGGGGTTAATAGATTAGCGGAGCATTATATGTATTTATAATGTTTCATTTAAATGCATTTTCTAATATAATGAATATGATAGTAATTATTGTATTTTTTAAAAAAAAGCTGTTTTGTTATGTTCTTTTTTTCTTTTTTTTAAACAATAATAGTTATTTTTAGTTATATAAATTTGCTATGAAAGTCATTACTTTGTAATCTTAAACATTATGCAGTTATGTAAAACTATAAAGTTGCAGATACTTGTAGATACGAAAAATAAATTTTACCAACAACAGCTGTTTAGAGTCAAAACAATAATTACAATAATATACATTATACCAGAAAATGCATATATATATAAAACATTGTATATACATGTGTTGACATAGCTCCTGCAGTTTTAATAGAAAGGTTTCTTTTATTTTATTTACATTATTATTAAGGTAGATCACAGACATGATTTAGTAGATGTAGTAGGCGTTCAGTTGGAGATTGCTGGGCGTTCCAGTGGAGTAATTTGCATTTTAATTTGGAAACATTGCCAATAGTGCAATATATATGTCAGCGCTGCCCTGAAGGTTAGGTAAACGTTTTCAGACATATTTGTCTTAAAGTAGCAAGATTTTCCAGTGTGAATCAGGTAGTGTTGGTTCAGTATATGTAAGGTTAAGTATTTATTATTTGAAGTGTTCTAGCACAGAAACCTCTTTTTGTTAAAATGATTAAAATTATTTAAATCATTAAAATGTTGTAGTATTGTAGCAAATAAGACCAGTAGAATCATAAGTTAGGCCTCATCTTGAGTATTGTATGCAGTTTGTAGGCCATATATCCAGAAGTATATGAACAAACTGGAATCTCTGCAAAGGAGGGCTAACGAAATGCTACATGGTCTAAAAAATTAAATGTACCAGGAGAGGCTCTACTGCATACATATGTTTAGCTTAGAGAAGGGAAAGAAGTGATATTATAGCAACTTTCAAGTCTATTAAGGGGCTTAGTAAAACTGAGGCTGTGATTATTTTTCATAAAAATAAAAATCAAGAACAAGGGGTCATGATCTCAAGCTGAAGGGCAGTAGGTTCAGGAGTAATTTGAGTAAACACTTCTTTACAGAAAGGGTGATTGATTCATGGAATAAACTTCCACAAGAGGTGGTAATCACAAACACTGTGGGAAAGAGTGCCTTGGATAAGCATAAGTCTATCTTAAGAACTAGATAAATTTATACTTTTTGGAAAAATTGTGCAGACTTGCCTGGCCCATGGATCTTATTTGCCATCAAAATCTATGTTTCTATGTGTAGGAACACTTTGAATAAAACCCCTCCCACTCCACTTATAGCACAGATGAGTGTCTATGTTGGCGGACTTTTGCTAATATAGTGATACCCATTATCTCCTATGGGAGACTCATCAGTAATTTGCGGTTCAGGCTTCTTTTTTTTTGGAATATTTCTTCAGATGTCTTGAATATTGGGGCCAGAGTAAGCAGTGGCTTGTATGACAAAAAATAAGCCTTCACAGACCAGGGTTGGTTTCAGAACGAAAGAAATGGGGGGTCATTTTTTTTTCACAAGGGGGCAAACCTTTACAAAGCATGCATTAGAGTCAAAATAAGAGCAGACCTACATATTCTGCAGGAAAGTGTAGCTTCTGGCTGGCTTATCCCCCACTATGAACATTTGGAGAATATGTGCTAAATCACTAGGTAAAAGAATGAAGTCTAAATCCTATGCAGTGCACTAAAACAGAGCCGTTAAACATGAGACCCCCAGTGCAATAGCCCCTTAAAAACAATTCACCCCTTAATCACCATGATCCAAAACCCTTAAATTCATTCTCAAATCTCAATCATGTCCCCTAACAGCTATGCACCCCAAACCCCCCAATGCAATGAACCCCTTTGTTTGCAATAGCATTGATGATACTAGATTTTCATGCACTGATAATTTTGAAGATTAGATTTAGCTATACCTATTTCACAATAACTAACAGATATCAGACTACTAAATACAACCTATGTACTGTGAACCTATAAGATTATGATTGTATCATATAAATATAAGTCAATAAGTGCCATAAATGCCATTTATAGACTTATATTTATATGATACAATCATATTCTTATCTTGGTCTATTGTTTAAGAAAATGAGTAACTCACGATAGTTAGGTAAAATTAATAGGGTTAAAGACAAACCCAAAAAGTCTTTAACTTCCAATTCCAAACAAGAGGTTAAGACACAGAGCTCCTTGCAGATGCGTGATGCAACCTCACAGTTCGGCAGCTAACTTCGCCCCAGCATGCAGCATTACATTATTTTATTTATTATTTTTAAAGCGTATGATCATATCAATATTTTTTGAGGGGGCACTGCATTCCATATGGGTGGACATTGCCCCCCAATGCCCCCCTTGGAGCCGACCCTGTCACAGACACAAAACACACAAGCACCAGCTCAATACTGGTGCACAGGTCCACACAGCATATGTGTGTATGCCGCAAAAAAACAGTACTAGAAGCATTTTTGCTAATAGAAGTATATTGCAAAAAATGCTTCTATTTAAAAAGTGTAATGCACCCGTGCACATTTTACTGTTAACCTTTTTATCCCTTTAATTCTAATTATGTTATAGGGCAGCTGTTAGAAAGAACTGATTTATGTTATAGAACCTAAAGATTTTAAAAAGAATAAGAATATACATAATTGAATTACTAGTATGTACATTTTATTTTTTTTGTCTAATTGAAGCATGAGCATTATTTTTTTTATTTTTTTTCTAAATGTAATGACCATAGCTAATAGTTTGACAAAAGCGGTGTAAGAAAAGTCAGGAATAAGTCAATTGTTCTATGAAAAGTTTCATACAGTTACACACTTCTGAGAACAGTTTATTTCCCCAGTGTACGCAATATAAACTGCACTTCTGAACTGAGCAACTTTACAATTCTTTCCCAATCAGAGCAATAAACCATAAGTGAAAGTATGCTCATTTAGAACAAAAAAACAACAACTCAGTGCACTAAATAGCATCTGTTGTTTTAGCTCTGTATTTCTTGGCATATTCATGTGTTCAGTGAGCGTCTTTGTTTTTAAGTAATCCCTTTCCTACAATAGAAATAACAGCATATTGTTGTATAAAAAAAATCAGCATACATTATTTTTAAAGCTTAACGTCTTGTCTGCTTTTTGCAAGTATGTTTGTGAATTTTAAAGTCTTAGGGCTCCATGTACGAAGCATTGGAAGCTGCTCCAGAGCCCTTGAGGGGCAGGTTTGCATATGCAAGTCTGCTTCCCATAATGTAAGAAGACCGCTGTTTCTTACACCCTATGCCACCTGTGAGGTGGCGAGGGAAAATCACAGAGAGCTTGCTCACTCTCTGTGATTGACAGCCTCTGAAGTCGCACGATTGGTCAAGCAAATGTAGGGGCGGGCATTACACACTGTGATGAGTGTGTAATGATGTATACAGGCCAGCAGATCAACAGATCTGCTGCCCATATGTAGCGAAGTCAGGTGGGCGGGCGGACAGCTTTGCAAGTTGAGAAGTTGTCTGCCCGCCATTTAGTACATGGAGCCCTTAAAGGGACATTTAAAACATGCTAATTTAGTAAAGCATTTTGGGCCAGATTACAAGTAGAGCAGTATTTAACGCTCCTGCTTGTGCAATAACTCCGCTAGAAGTAAGCTTTTTGGGCATGTCCAGTAGGGCTCGTATTAAATGTTGAAAGAAAACAGTTTTTGATTGTGCACTAACCCGTTACACGCAAAAAGTTGACTTTGAATATCACGCTGGCATTAACATATTCCAATATAGAAGTCTGTGGAGTAAACAAAGTGGGAAAAATACATACTTGCAGGTAAAATTGATTGCATATTCCAGTGTTCATTCCAATGTTCTTCACATATCAGAATTAGTTCTAATTATTTTTAAATACATATTTCTACATACTGTATATCTGATTGCATGTTGGTACAATACATATGTATGATTATATATAGGTATATATATATATATATATATATATATATATATATATATGTCTAAATATGTTTACATATGTATTTACGTGTTTATATGTGTATATGTCTGTAAATACATATATACACATATAAATACATAAATACCTATGTGCACACATATAAACATATTGATTTTTATATATATATATATATATATATATATATATATATACACACACATATTTGGACATGTATATGTATGAATCACTATGTTAAGGCCCTTTGCCTGCGATTTTTTTCACACCTGAGACCTTATATCTATGAGCCCTTTTATCTTTTTTTGTGCAATTTCTTTTAATAAATAAAAAAATTAAATTTTATTACAGTGTTATTATGAGTGTAACTGTGCTTTTAAATGTATTTTTGATGGGTTTTGTGAAACTTTTTTGTTGCGCAAAATAGTTAACCAGAGCTCTGAGGATGCAATAATCATTTTAGCGTAAATTGCGATTGCACTCATGTGTTCTCATTTCATTTTTAATACAAGCACCAAACGCTTGCAAACATCAGCGATGAACCCCTTTTAGCTTACGTGTAACTGTTAGCGTATCACTCGTAATCTGGCCCTTTATCACTAAAATTATAGCTCCAAATGCAATGAGTTGGAATTCATACACAAAACCATTGTTTTTCTTTTCTTTTTAATAAAATAGCAATGTTATTTAACATGAAGACACACAAACTGTTTAAGTAGAAAAAGTGATCAATTAAGAAAATTAAATAACAGAAAATATACTCAAAAACACAAAGAAAAAAAAAAGAAAAAACTGTAAAAAAAAAAGCTGTAAAGCTATTGGAAGATTTTCGATAGGGGGTGAGATATGCAGCTAATTTATTATATGTTGGTGATAACTGCTTAACATATTTGAATTCAGGATTCTCACTTAATAACCATTATCATAAATTTAGGACACGTATGCAATTAAAAAGTGCAGGTTATTTTGTATTTAACCCTTTAATGACCACGACGTACCCTGTATATTGCTGGTCATTAAGGCAAGACTGCACTATTACAAACTCCCTCTAACAAGCCTCCTATTAAAAAAATGACACAATCTGGTATTACAAGTGGATGGTTAAATATGCAATTCAAAATACAGCTGCAAAAATGTAGCACTTTGTAACAACTGAAGTAAACCATTAAAATTAATAGTATAGAACAAAACTACATGAATAACTCCACCCCTACAGACCATCAGCTTTACACTTAGTTTAACGCAACATCAGTTAGCGCTTGAGTGATATTCAGCATGAATTTTTCGGTGTTCCCATAGAGGCCTATTATGGTAAGAGTTTAGCACATCAACGAGGTATGCAGATGTTAGTGCACCCTAGACTATTGCTTGATTGATTGAGGAAAAAATTTGCTTGTTAGGATTTTTACTTAAATACAATTTGAATCACTCTTATTTCTAAAATAAATATTAGATCTTAAGCATTAAATATTTTTGGAGGTTTAGTTTAAAGACTTCTGCTTGCAACCCATATACAGTATCACTCTTAGGATTTCCACATTGAAGGTGTTGAAGATGGAAAGAAATGAAAGTCAATCTAAAAAAACCTGACAAATAATTACAGTACAAAGATTATTTATTTATTATTATTATCTGTTATTTGTAGAGTGCCAACAGATTTCGCAGATTTAAGATATTCTCAGGGGCCTTTGTTATTGGTGTACTAATCCAATAGAATTTTGTGGAATCAATTGTATCATGCTTGTACTGTGATAAGTCTAATAATAATACATAGATTCTCCTGTATCGTAAAAATGCAAAAATCTGTAACATATATATTTATTTTGAGAAAACAATGATCAGTTTTACAGCTCGTGATACTGTCATTTCATATCATTTTCAGTAATATAAAAGGAAGCCGCTACAGCTGACCTTAACAATATATTATTTCTAGAGCAGTTTTAAATATATTTTCAGGGCTTTCTGCCTCCACTTCAATATAGGCATTTTTCATAGAAAACAATAGTAATATAAGATATAATATAGATACATATTTTGTATCATTATTTGACTCACTGCAGTCTATATAACATAATTTGTGAGCTACATTTTACTGGGCATTTTACATATAACTATAAAAATAAGACCATACATGCATACTATACGCTCTGCTATTCTTAACATTAAAGTGACCCTTTACAATATGTAATGGCATCCAATAAATATGTTATATGAGAAATATATGAGAAATTAGTTATTGATTTAAATTTATAGTTTTGAGTGTGTCTAATGATAAATATGTGTTGTCCATAATTATTCCATCCTTTCTGATTCATTATTAAAAATATCATTATATATGGTTTATTTAAAGCCCCCTCTTAATTTTTTTTTAATCATCTAATGTGATGGATAAAGCAATTGACACAATCTTCCTCATAGAAAATTATTAGATTACTTTATCTCAAATCAAAGTTATAGTTACTTTGGAAAAACATTTTAAATCTGTAATTTTTTAAAAAAATATTCCTTCTCATCAGAATTGTCTAGAAGATTCATGCCAAGAGTCTTTTGAATCATTATCCTGATTCAGGGGAAAAAAAATATGCTCTTTTTAAAGTTAAAAATATTGAGAAATTGCTGAAACATTTTTCTCTACTTTAAATGCAAAATCAAGCAATTAACTGAATTCTTCTGAGAATGTGCTTAATTTTTAACCCAAATTAGAGTATGCATCCCATTTATTCTGTTCCACTACGTTAGATCTACGTTGAATGGGTAAGTCCAGACGCATGCAATTTTAATTCACTTACAAGATACATACAGTTCTTGAGAATTTAATGGAAGCTTTGGAAAGTATCCCAGTGTAGACAACCCAGATTCTTGAAAAAACAAACAAAAAAAAAAAACACTTCTTTCTTTGGCATGTAAGTACGTTGTTTTACCATATACAAGCTTGTGTTAATCATTTTAGCTGTGTTATTATGATTGCAAAATATGACAGGCAAATAAGGTTTAAAAGAAAAAGGGCTAGATTACAAGTGGAGTGCACTGGTATTACAAGTTTTCAGCAATGAAAACGCAACCTCGCGTTTGCATCGCTGGGAAGCATTGTGCTTATGAGAGCCTTGTTTTGATGCCGTGTTAACATGTGTATATACAGATGTGTTAACATGTGTATATACAGATATACAGATATTAACACATACATATTTATGTATATAAGCATATACATATATATTTACTGGGAGCACACAGTTCCCATAGATCGCAATGTAAAGGCACTTTTTGTGCTGTTTTTATTTCTAACACCCCACTCCAAACAACTTTAACCCCAAAATACTGCCTAGTGCAGTAATTGTTTTAAAAAATAAAGATGCTTATCTCTATTTCTCAATAAACTAAACAAGACAGTATTATGGGGCCAATTGGGGCAGATTTATAAAATTAACCAGAGATCTGATCTCTGGTTAATTTTATAAGAGCTAATTACTACCGCGAGCTCACGGTAGCAATAATCAGTCACTTGTAATGGCTGGTTAATTATCTCGCTCCTGCAAAACTGGCAGATTTGCTTGTTTGTGGGCGCATGATAATTTAATGCTTCACATTTAATCTAGCCCAATCAGTGTTTGAACTTAATTTTCTTATGTTATAAATATATTTTCCACATACAGTACACATGCATCAGAACATACAACATCATGCAAACATATATACCTCAAACTTATGTGCCTTTTTTATGGATTGTGTTCATATATCACTCATATAATGTTTTGGAATAATACTTGAACTCACCTCTGTGCATAAGGATGAGTGTATACACTTCATACAATGTAGAATACATTTCTAAAAGAATACATAAGACCTACGATATAGATAGAGATACAGATATGCAAAAGATCTGTAGATATGCACATCACAATGGGCTCTCAAGATGAATTAGACAAATCCAAAATGCATGCAAGAAAACCATGTCCGATTACATGGGCAATCACAATCTTTTAGAAAAATTATTCTAATTATTTTCCACAGAATAACACCATTGGTCGATGGGGATTTTATAGATAAATAATTTGATACATTTTCTAAAGGATTGTAATTAACCTCTATATTTGATAATGGTTTTTCAGTGTATGCAGTCGCCAGAAGTCATTTCAAAACCATGCAAATACAGTTGGTTGATCACAATAATTTAGAAAAGCTTATTAAATGATATTTCAACACAAATTCCAATAGACTTTAATGGTGAATTTTGTAGAGAAATCGCATTAGATAAATTTTTCTAACGTATAGTGATTGATCCAAATATGTCTTAATGGTTTGTAATGAATGCTATTGAATTTAAAAATTTTAAAGCAGTCCGGTGATACAGTCCTTTTAACTTTTCTTTATTTGAGAGGAGATTATAGCATCACTGGTACAGCAAAATCTACATGTTGTAATAAAATATATATATGCATCAAGATCAAATTGCCTTAGTTTATTTATGGGATAAAAATGGTCAGTTGAGTTATTTTTTTCACACTGAACAATTGTTATTTGGTTTAGTATAATAGGCAGATTAGGATTTGGGCATTGATAGCATTCATTTCACAATAGCTGTTAAAAAAAAGACTATGTAAAATGTGCTTATTTTTATATAAACATATTTTTAGATTGTTTTTCATGAGAATTATGAGATAAATACAATGGTTCAGAGAGAGAAACATTTTTCGTAAGGCAACACTAAGTATTTTTAGAAGTATAGCTCTAATATCAATAGACACAAGGTATATGATTTATTGCCTGTTTTGAATGTTTTCGAGGTGTAGCTAGCATACCACATGTAGTTCTGGGGCAAGATTCTTATCAGCAGACATTGCCTATTTTGTAGTTATAACACCAAGGGGTTTAGTTTGCAAATCCTGAAGCAGTAGATTATATATTGATTGTTTGCCAACTGCTCTTTTTCAAGTAAACAGATTTATTACATAGCAGTGCAGCATATTTTAAAAGAGCTGAGCAGTGCAAGGGGTGACCATTTGTATACAGTATTCCTAAATATTGTATTATTTTAACCCTTTAGGATATTTTCTAACATACAATACATTTTTAAACAGACATGCATCTGTAATAAATGTGTATTTTAGAAAGTATTATCTTTTGTTTGCAAATAACATTTCAAACAACTTATTTTTTTACTTTCAAGTTCTTTTTTTTTTACCTTATATACAATTATATAAATGTTACGTAAACAAAGAAGCTCACTGACAATTTAATGAAAGCTATGGAGACAGAGAGACAGCAGATTGATAATTTCAATAATTCAGGGCTGTGGTAACACACCAGTGCAGTTCACTTAATCAAATTCACAAAGAGATATTGCCATTAGCTAATCACACCTGCATGCTGTATAACCTGTGATTTCTGTTCCTGTTGCAGTAAGGTGTACTGTACCTTTAAAGAGGCCTAGAAGAGCAGTTAGGAACTAATTGTAGTAGTCTTTATAAGCTCTCTGTTTTCAGCATGAGGTTGCTTGTGTATTGAGTTATTTCCTCTTGCTCTGGCAATTACTATTTGGATATTCTAGTTTGACTTCAAGTGAATGTAAAGTCATCCTTTGTTCTAAACACCTGTGTAACATATGTCAATAAAAAACTAGAGTTTCATTCATGATATTTTACCTTTTTCAATCGTTAGCTTTATTTTCCAATTTTTAGCCTTGTTTGCGCTGAATTCAACCTCCTCCCGGCATTAGCGTTCCGTTCCTCAATTTTTTGATTGACGTCTTGATACCCAATAACGTCTCTAACCACAGGGGGACCCACCCCATTGCAATGACGTAATACGTCTTCATTGCGAATGCGTTCGTTTGCGGTGTAGAGCTAATGTAATCTAAGCTCGTGCACATTTCGCACATGCACATTATACCGAAACACGGCGTCGCAATACAATGTTATACGGAGTCCTTTTTTTTCCTTTCTAATGTGGCGATTGGATTAGTGGATCTGAAAGGGCTCCGTATATCGGTACTATGTTACTATATGTTACGGTAATGCTATGTTGATGAAAACAGGAAACAGGAGTAACGCATGCACAATTGAAAGAATACACGGGAGCGCGCAGTGCCGATATGTAAACAGTGGGTGGGGCCGCTGTTTACTTTAGATGGGGGTGAATAAGCAAACTGAGAGTGGGAGGAGCGGGTAAGCGAATGACCGATGATTGTAAGCTAAAATAACATCGCAATAATACATTTTATTAAAAAAGGATTGTGGCGGTATGCTTTAGCGTATGATTCTCTACCACTATATATAATACAATATTTGAAAATTTACATTCACTTTCAGCTTTCCCAGAATACGTTCATGTATTAACCCGTTTGTTTTGGACTGACTTTAGCTTGTATGTGTTGTTTAATGATTTTGTCCTGCTTTTCACTGTAAGGCGTTTAACCAGACTGTCTGACTTAGATTTCCTTATCCAGGAATCCTCTGCTATCAAGATATCTGCATTACGTTAGTTATGCAAGTTTATCTTCATCTGGATAGTGAGACTAATCTTTAAAAAAAAGGATGTTTTCCTTTGATATTTGAATTTATAAATTTACAGTTACTTTCTAGTACTCAATTGTTGTTATGTAGAATCTGGAAAAAAAACTAGAGAGAGTTAAGCTACTAAATTTAGCCTTATTGCTCTCTTAACCCTTGTCTTTTTTTAACACTGTGTTACTTCCAGTATTCCAGTAAGGTTTTTTTGGCAGGTTGGGCCTCTTAGCCATTGATTCCAGCACTCCACCTGACACTGAAAAGACACATGTTAAGACAAGAAAACTGTTTGCTTTTTGTTACAGTACCATTGGAAAAACAACTGCTAACAATAAAAAAATGCAGATATGTTTATTGACCATTAGAATTGGTACCTAAATAGTTTTTTTGGGCTTTGATATGTGTCACTTCATTTCTATGCGAAACCTGTTATTTCCCAAAGGTTATTAAATCAGCAGTTAAGGCAGATAGATAAGCATGAGGCAGATGGTCTTACTGCACTAATTGCTGAACCAAGTGACTGGATAATCAACATAATAAATCAATAATCTTGATCTTCTATTAATCTGGATAGATCTTTAATTGTGGAACCAGGTACTGAGATTATCTCACTATATAATCCTAACACTTGTGGATGTCTTTTAAAATTTTCCAAAAGCATGGATAATGATGCTTATTGATGTCAATGGTGCATGATTGAGAGGTAAGTTTGATGATGAGCTCAATTATATGGTAACAGCATGGTCTTGTGATAAAAAGTTTAATGGTGCTTGAAGACTGACTAGGGGAGGTAAGAAGCTATATAGCACTTCTCTGGATTTGTTAATTACCTGACCTAATTCCATCCTTGCCTTCCAGAGGGGTGTGAGTCCTAAGCAATTATGCAGTTGGGCATTGGCTTACTTAGCATAATGGTGCAGTGCAGGATATCAAAGACTTGTCCATAAATGCACCAGTGCTGTAGTATTATGATGGTACAAAAATATTGCTATTTAACGTGATTTGGATGTTAACTACTACAAACTAGCCTTTTTTTTTAGCAAGATTACAAGTTTTGCAGTACGGATATACCACTGAAAAAATGGCCATTGCGTGCAGAATATGCAGGTCTCCCGTATTACAAGTTGCGGCGGTACAGCTATACTGCGATTTTGCGAAACAAAAATGTTACAAAGTACACTAACACCCATAAACTACCTATTAACCCCTAAACCGCTACCCACCCCATTGCAAATACTATAATAAACATATTAACTCCTAATCCACCACCAACCAGTGTTCCATCTAAGACCAGTTTTGTGAGCGGCCCAGCAGAGAAGCAGTTAATAAGGGAACTGCACCTTGATGTCTGTATTGTGTATTGTTTGCTAATTGTTCTAATTAACTGTTTCACTGCTGGGCTGCTCACAAAACTGGTCTTAGAGGGAACACTGCCACCAACCCACATTGCCAACAGTAACTTAAAGTATTAACCACTAAACTGCCATCCCTCCACATCTCAAATACTATAATAAACCTATAAACCGCTAAACCGCCGCCCCCTCCATATCGCTACTTCTATAATAAACCTATTAACCCCTAAACTGCAGGCCACCCACATCGCAACACACTAAATTTAACTATGAATCCCTAAACACCCCCCTAACTTTAAATTACAATATAACGAGCTTCAGATAATTAAAAACTCACCTGTGAAATAAAAAAATAAGATTAAACTATAAATTAAACTAACATTACTATTTTTAAAAAACATTAAACTAAATTTAAAAAAAAAAAATAGAATATTAAAAAATCATAACACTACGAAAAAATAATAAAAAAAATTACAAAAAAACACACTAAAATTTTGAAAAATAAAAAAAAACACTAAGATTACAAAAAATAATAAACACAATTATCCAAAATAATAACAATTAAATCTAATCTAATACCCCTAAAAAACAAAAAAGCCACCCTAAAATAAAAACACCCCCTAAGCTAACAATAAACTACCAATAGCCCTTAAAAGGGCCTTTTGTAGGGTATTGCCCTGAAGCAATCAGCTATTTTACCTAAAAAATTACAAAGTCTCCCCTAACAGTAAACCCCCCTACCCAGCCAACCCGCCAAAATAAAAAAACGAAGTCTAAAAAAACCTAAACTACCCATTGCCCCTAAAGGGGCGATTGTATGGGCTAATGATAATATGCTGGTTCCGGCAGCAGGTGTAGTATAGAAACCAGGAAGCAGGTGGGCGGTCCAGCATTGGAGCCGGAGGAAGGAGGGAGAGGGAGGGAGGGGGATGGCCCTACACTGCAGAAAATAAAAAGTAGAGGGAAGGATGGGGCTAAACTACAGAAAAAAATGTGGGGAGAGGGGTAGGGGTCTATAACTAACAATCACAGGGGAGGTAGGTGGGGGGGGCTGCACTACAGAAAAATAAAATTACAAATTTAAAAATTATTTTTAATGTATCTATAGGTATTGGAAGCCAGCTGCCAATACTAAAGATGGCTGCAGTTAGTGGGAGGGGGAGGGTTAGAGAGCTATTTGGGGGGATCAGGGAGGTGGGAGGGTTAAGGAGGATCACTACATTATAGAAAAATAAACAAATGTATATATAATAATAATAATAATAATAATAAAAAAAAACTAAACTGCATACTGGCAGACTGTCTGCCAAAACCTTAGATGGCAGTGACCAGTGGGGGGGGGGGGTGAGGGAGGGAAGAGAGCTATTTAGGAGGGATCAGGTAGGGATCAGGGGAAGCGAGGTGTCAGGTGAGAGGGTAATCTCTAAACTACTGCTAAAATTAACATTACAAGCTACCCAATTAACCCCTTCACTGCTGGGAATAATATAAGTTTTTTTTCACAGCAGCAATTAGTAGTATTCTAATTACAAAAAAAACAATGGCAAAGGCCATGTATGTCTGCTATTTACGAGCAAAGGGGATCCCAGAGAAGCTTTTACAATCATTTGTGCCATTATTGCACAAGCAGTATGTAAATAATTTAAGTGAGAAACCCAAAGTTTGTGAAAAAGTTAACAATTTTTTTTATATAATCACATTTGGTGGTTAAATGGTAGTAAAAAATATACCAAAATAGGCCCAGATCAACACCTTGGGTTGTCTACTTAAAAAAATATATATAGTTTTGACAGCTAAATAAAAAAAACAAGGCTCTATTTCTGTTTAAATGGAGTGATAGCAAAAATGCTAAAAATTCTCTGGAGTTTTGCTCAAGGAAACTCCAGGTAGGTATATATATAAAAAAGAACAAAGACACCAAACCTAAGCGCTACTTATATCAGCTTACCCAAACATATGTCACCGCTGTTCGTTGATCCTCAATCCTCAGCATGTAACTTAAAATCTCTTCCCCGGCACAATGGAGAGTGGGTGGATGCAGGGAGACTTGAACTGCTGCAGCTGCTTAATCAAAGTGTCTGCAAACACTCCAGAGAAAATGTAGGAATCCAAAGGAATTAAGGAAATAGCGCAAAAACAGTCCAAAGACACCTGCTCTTAAAAAGTGAAAAACTTTGAATATAATCCAAAATAAAAAAGCATCATAGTACAAAAATAGGAGTTAAAAAAATAACTCAGTGTGTACAGAGACACCTGTCTGCAAACATGTTTCGTGCCTCAGCACTTGTTCACTGCATATAGACACACCTGTGCACACCTTCTATTTAAAGGGAAAGAGAGAAATATACTAGCACCTATTCTTAAAGTCATACCATGCTATGAAAGAACCTAAAAGGAGAATAAACCAGATATATAAAGGGACATATGAAATTAACTTATTTCCTAACCTACATTGCCAGCTTAGTTTGAAACCTAGTGTTCACACTTTTTAAAAAATAGAGGTCTAAGGGCCTGAACTTTGTGCCATCAAGTTCTTTCAATTTGTTTGAGACAATACTTGATGTTAATCAATTCGTAAGGAAGATTACCCTGCGTAAACATTTTTTCAATAGTGAGGACTTGATGGCACAAGAGGAAGACCTCAATGAACAGGCGGTCTTGTATGACATCAGTAAACCTATGAATTTTCTAGATTGGTGTAGTGTGGTAGATCTTCAACATATATCTATAGAAAACAGGGCTGAACCAACTCAAGATTATAGCACACAAGTAAGGAAATGTAAAAGTAAAAGCTATTTTTACCCTGAACATGCCAAAAGCAAGGCTATAGATGTCTTTCAAAAAAAAGTGGAAGAGAAACTAAGGGTATTGTATGATAAAACCACACAAAAAAACAAATACACTACAAATAATTTGACAAGTAAACAGAGACAGGCTATTCAAGATCTAGAAAATAACACTGACATAACAATCAGACCGTCTGATAAGGGCGGAAACGTGATTGTACTTAATACTTCAGACTACATTTTAGAAGCACAAAGACAACTCTCTGATGCATTGGTTTATATTAAACTTAGAGACAACCCAACAGAGTTATATAAGAAGGAATTAGCAAACATAGTGATAATAGCTAAAAATAACAATGTAGTTAAAATCACAGACCTTGAGGATCTAATACCTAAATTTCCTGTTACACCTGTTTTCCACATGCTTCCTAAAATTCATAAAAATTATGAAAAAAAACCGGGTCGACCTATCATTGCGGGAATAGGTTCCCTGAATGAACCCCTTTCTGAACTTGTGGACATTTTCTTGCAGCCATTAGTGAGACAAATCCCCAGTTATATACAGGGCACCACAGATTTATTGAATAAATTGCAAAGTGTTCCCTGGAAAAGTACTTACAAATTCTGTGTAGTGGATGTAACATCTTTATACACATTCATTTCACACGAAAAAGGGATAGCTGCAATGGATTATATGCTTGACTTATACGGAAAATTCGAACCAAATGTCAAACATTTTCTCCTATCAGCCATCGAATATTTATTAACTCATAATTTTTTCATGTTTGGACGGGATTGCTATCTGCAAAGATGTGGGACAGCGATGGGGGCAAAGTTTGCCCCATCCTATGCCAATCTTTTCATGGCATGGTGGGAGCTGTCCCACGTCTTTGCGGTTTGCAATCCGTTCAGGGATAAAATGCGTACAATACTATCGCTACATCGACGATTTGTTTTTCATCGTCGATGGTAGTGATGGTGAAGTTGAACAGCTTTGCAAATACCTTAATTCAAATGAATGTGGTATTCAATTTACAGGAGAAGTTAATGCAAATTCTGTAAAATTTCTGGACTTAGAAATCACAGGAGACAGTGACTGTGAAAAAATTAAAACTTCTCTCTTTAGAAAAGCTACAGCAGGAAACACCACTTTGGAATTCAATTCCTGTCATCCCAAACATGTGATCAAAGGGATCCCCAAAGGGGAATACATTTGGGCTAAAAGGAATTGCAGTACAGATAGTGCTTATCAACAACAAGCTTCAATCATTTCAGAAAGATTGTTAAAAAGGGGCTATGAATCAGAATTATTGAACCAAATAAAAGATGAAGTTGAACAAATCCCAAGAGATAATCTGTTGAAATATAAATATAACCAAAATAAATAAGCTGAAATTTATAAGAACTTACAGCAAGGACTATTATAAAGTCTGCAATATAATCAGGGAATCCATGCAAATTTTGCATACTGACCCTATTATAGTGGATGTACTAAGCCAAGGCTGTGATTTTGTAGCCAGAAGAGGAAAAACTATTGCTAATATGTTATCTCCTTCAGATATTCCTACTAAGCCTACTGGCACCTGGCTTAAAAAGAGATTAGGTTTTTACAAATGTCGTCGCCCCATCTGTAAAACATGTCAACATGTTACAGAGGGACCTAAATTTACTTCTACCACTACAAAAATGGAACATACTATAAAATGATTTATTAATTGCTCCACTACTCATGTAGTGTACTTATTAACTTGCCTCCTTTGTGGGAAACAATATACAGGAAAAACAAAAAGGTCCCTAAAAGATAGGTTTTTACAACATTTGAGATCAATGGAAGATGAGGCATGTGACACTCCTGTCGCAAGACATTTCAGACAACAACATAACTCTGATGTGTCTAAACTAGCTATACAGGGCATTGATCATGTCCCTTGCTGGAAGAGAGGTGGTGACAGGGAAAATAAACTAAATAAAAGAGAAATCTATTGGATGTTTTCTCTTAAAACCAGTAGTCCATATGGTCTCAATATGAGAAGGGATCTTGACACATTTACCTAAAACATATTTGTTTCTTCTAATTGTTCTTAGTTTCCATCACATATTCTGTGATTTTACACAGTTTATTATTTGTTCCGTATAAATTAGTTAAAAGTTCAGGTGTTATAATCTCTCCATATGCTCTCTTAATTGCCGCCTCTTAACAACAGTATATAAAGAAACTCATTAATATAAAGTAATTTAAATATCTACAGATTTAAAATCTTCAAAACTTAATAGAAAATTTAGAATTTAAAGTTTTTTAATACGTGTGAACACTAGGTTTCAAACTAAGCTGGTAATGTAGGTTAGGAAATAAGCTAATTTCCTATGTCCCTTTATATATCTGGTTTATTCTCCTTTTAGGTTCTTTCATAGGATGGTATAACTTGAAAGACATCTATAGCCTTGCTTCTGGCATGTACAGGGTAAAAATAGCTTTTACTTTTACATTTCCTTACTTGTGTGCAGTCCTGTTTTCTATAGATATATGTTGAAGGTCAACCACAGTACACCAATCTAGAAAATTCATAGGTTTACTGATGTCATACAAGACTGCCTGTTCATTGAGGTCTTCCTCTTGTGCCATCAAGTCCTCACTATTGAAAAAATGTTTACGCAGGGTAATCTTCCTTACGAATTGATTATATTATATTATTTATATTATATATATTATTATATTATATCTGGTTTATTCTCCTTTTAGGTTCTTTCATAGGATGGTATAACTTTAAGAATAGGTGCTAGTATATTTCTCTCTTTCCCTTTAAATAGAAGGTGTGCACAGGTGTGTCTATATGCAGTGAACAAGTGCTGAGGCATGAAACATGTTTGCAGACAGGTGTCTCTGTACACACTGAGTTATTTTTTTAACTCCTATTTTTGTACTACGATGTTTTTTATCTTGGAGTATATTAAAAGTTTTTCACTTTTTAAGAGCAGGTGACTTTGGACTGTTTTTGCACTATTTCCTTAATTCCTTTGGATTCCATCCCCTATGCATATATGCATATATGTATATATCTATACCTGTACAAAATTATATATATATATATATATATATATATATATATATATATATATATATATATACGTTCAACCCCAAAGGAGAAACACTTCACTCGCCGGTCTTTATCATCGATATTTAATATTCACAAGCAATTAAAATACAGCATTCCCAAACGTTTCGACACCAATTGGTGTCTTTTTCAATGGGTATTTGCCAAAATTCGTTTGTCCCAAAAGGCTCTTGGGACAAACGAATTTTGGCAAATACCCATTGAAAAAGACACCAATTGGTGTTGAAACGTTTGGGAATGCTGTATTTTAATTGCTTGTGAATATTAAATATCGATGATAAAGACCGGCGAGTGAAGCGTTTGTTTTTCTCCTTTGGGGTTGAATGTAGATCTATATATTTTCCACGCAGCACCCCGGCAGATGAACTCAGGAACAGTGAGTGCACTACAACTGATATTGTTTATATATATATATATATATATATATATATATAAATACCTATACATAATTATATATATTAAAACAACAGTATAGCAGTTTCACAAACATCAATCTGGAGAAGATATGCTGGTTAAAATATCCATTTTATTTGCAACAAAGTTAAAAAGAAAAAAAGGGCACAGAATCTACAGCTGACGCGTTTCCTGCCTTTACAGCACTTCCTCAGAGCTGTGTTTCAGGGGAAATTGCAGGTAAGCTGCTCACCTGAACCAATCATCAGACAGAAAAACTGTCTCAGTATTTACACCATGGTTAAGCAGCTGAACCTGTAATTATCATTCAATACATAATCGCACTTCAATGAAACTCAAAACAACATATACATCGACTTAAAACTAACAACACTCAGTAAAAAACATGAAAAAATGCATGTACAAATCTACCCAAAATCGGAATGGAATTTATATATGTGTTTAACATCTATATTACTAATTGTTGATAATATGCTTGCTAAAATAAACATGAAAATGTTTTTTTTTTCGATTTTCTTAGTAAATCTTCAATTTAAGAATGACAAATAAACAATGAATACAAAATGAATGTAACTATTAATTATATATCACCCTTAAATAGTTTCACTACCTCACTATTATAGAGCCTTAATTTATGATATCCCTTAAAGACAGAAGTTAACATCTCTGATAGACAGAATATATTAACCATTAACTCATATCTATAAATAACTTAACATCACTAATTTTGTTTATACCTATAGGATGTCCTGTTTTTAGAGTGTAAATCCAGAAGACTTTTTTTTTACTTGAAGATAGTTGCACCCCCAGCATGTTTGGCAAAATGTTTTGCCACTGGAGTCTTAGGAACATCTGCTTCTAATGAAAGCAGATGTTCCCTAATCCTGTCCTTCAGAAATTTTGAAGTGAGTCCAACATATTGAAAATTGCAACATCCTCAAGTTATCAGGTATATTACATTTGTTGAGTTACAATTGATTATATTCCTGATTTTGTAAGTTATACCTGTATTTGTTGATGTAAATATGTCTCCAGTTATTGCATAGCCACAACTTTTACACGGCTTTCCTCCACATTTATAAAACCCAGCTTTTTTGGAAAGCCAATTACTGTGTCTAGTTTCTTTTTTATTGTTTGTGTTAGTTGCAAAATTTCTAGCAATTCTATCTCCAATAGTTTCCGCTCTACTTGAAACAAATTTGCAATAAATGGAGACTGTTTGGAAATCAAAATCTTTTTCTAGTATCGGTAGTCTCTTTTTAACTATTTCACAGATTTTACTAAATTGTCTACTATATGTAGTTATAAAATTGATGTTCCCATAACTTGAATTACTTTTCATTTTATCCTTTAATAGATTATTTCTATTCAAATCAGCTACTTTTTCAGAAACATCATTCAATAGTTGAGGGTTATACCGCCTATCTTTTAAACGTATTATTAATTCATTGGCACGTTTACATTATGATTCTAAATTTGTACAGTTGCGTCTCAACCAAATATATTGGCCTTGAGGTATGCCTTTCTTCAGATGTTGTGGATGTAATGAATCAGTCCTCAATATAGTATTTCCACTTATTTCTTTTTTATATACCTCTGTAACTATATTGCATTGATCAGGGGTCAATAATACATCTAGATATGGCATACTTATTTCTGACATATTATAAGTGAAACGTATATTACCAGTATTGTCATTAAGATGTTCCATGAACTCATTCAAGGTGGCAATAGATACTTCCCAAAAAAAGTAGAATATCATCTATGAATTTAGTGTAACATTTGGTATTAATCTTATAGATGTTGTTCTCACTGAAAATAATTAAACTTTCAAAGTCTGCTAAGTACAAGTTGGCATACGAGGGGGCAAATTTGGCTCCCATCACAGTGCCTCTTAATTGCATATATATATATATATATATGAAAGCAAAAAGACATATTTTGAACTAATCTAAAGCTTGTGTGAATGCAAAATTATTATATCTAAGTATTTAGACACCCATAGGGATGTGAAATATTAGTTTAATGATACTCTGGAATCCTTGAGGGTATAAACAATATCTATGCACTGGTATAACTGAGCTGTATATTGTTAGGTAACGCATAATATGTCATCAGCAAATTATTTTGCAATATTAAGTTGTTCTATTAAGGGCAAAACGGTCCATTTGCTTCCTGACATTGTTTTGAACTGCCCTCTTTAAGATGGAACACCAAACACAACTGAGTGCAATGAAAGTACCTTTCAAGAAGAGGTGAAATTGTCATTAAGATGCACTCAATCAAAAGAGAATGTATATATATATATATATATATATATATATATATATATATATATATATGCAATAGCAGATATGTTGCATCTATTCTTCAAAGAATAATTTAAAGATTAACAATTTATTGAAGCTTTATTTTCCAAAGTGTGTCAAACATACAATGTGCACAAATATATAAACTTTTTATTTTCCTTGTTTATTTAAGTTTAAGCAATATATGTGTTAAATGAAAATTTTAGAAATTGAGGGCGAAATGGTTAATAAAAAAAATCTATCTAAGGAAAGATTAACTATATAAAAAGTCAATATTTTCCAAGGTCCTGATAATTTAATGACGTAAGAAATAATAAAAAAAAAATCCCTTTTAGATTTGCCATTCAACTTGAAATTCTTTTGCTAAGTTATATGTTTTGTCTGTGAGATGGATCTGTAGAACCTAAAACAATAAAAAAAGAGACAAAGAAAACCATTAAGGATATATTTATATATTCATCCAATTTCTATCCTAAATGACTACTGACATTTCATACTTAAAGAGACAGTAAAATCAGCATGAAACTTAAAGGGACAGTTGACTCCAGAATCTCTATTGTTTAGAAAGATAGATTATCCCTTTATTACCCACTCCCCTGTTCTGCATAACCAACAAGGTTATATTAAAGGGATATTCCAGCCAATATTGGAATCCGCATGGATGCATTTCTGTATTGAACAGAAACAATTTTGTAATATACATGCATTACCAAAAATGCTTCTAATAAAAGCTATAGCTGTTTTAAAAGTGTATTTACGTATGCACCGTGAACCAGCATTTTAAACACAGCACTTGCACAGAAAGCCTAAGGTGCTTGTAGCATCTGGTAATGACTCAATTTGTTAATTGCTGACATGATACAAGCCCCACTGATGCTATGAGCAGCTGTAGTATTTAAAATGTGGGTGCACTGAGAATATCTAGCTATGCTTTACATGCTTGTGCAGAGAAAAATCTTAATACTAAAACAGTGATAACTTTTTCTAGAAGCATTTTTGCCAATACAAGTATATTGCAAATATGTTACTATTCAAAAATGTAATTAATCTATGTACATTTAAACTGTGACTTGAATGTCCCTTTAATATAAATTTTACCTCTGCATACTGCCAGTGCCCCCTTATTTCAGTTTCTTTGACAGACTTGCATTTTAGCCAATAACTCCACAGGAGTGAGAACACGTGAACTAGCCATGTCTAGCGTTGAAGAAATGTCAAAATGCACTGAGATAAGAGAGCGGCCTTCAAGGGCTTGGAAATTAGCATATCTAGGTTTAGCGTTCAACAAGGAATACCAAGAGAACAAAGAAAATGTGATGATAAAAGTAAAATGGAAGTTGTTTAAGGCTGCATGTGCTATCTGAATCATGGAAGTTTCATTTTTACTAGACTGTCCCTTAAAATTGACTGGTTAGAGCATGAAATTGTAATCAACTTCCAAATTACTTTTATTATCAATTTTGCTTAGTTATCTTGGTAATTGTTTGCATAAGAAAAATCCTAGGTGAGCTCAGGAGCGTGCATGTGTCTTTAGCCATCTGACATAATTTTGTAGCATTATTAAACATAGTTGCAAACACTGCTGCCTCTAGAATGCTAAAGACTCAAGCACACTCCTAAGATCCTATCAGTCTACCTAGCTTTATTTTTTTACAATGGATTCCAAGAAAACAAAGCAAATGTGTTACTAGAAATAAAATTAAATGGTTCATAAAATGGCAGACTCTGCCTGAATCATGAATGCTTAATTTTAACTGTCCCTTTAAAATTCACAACCCCTTGGGTGCATGAATGATATATATGTAAATATTGTAATGGCTGAGAAAAATGAACTATCGGTTGTCTTAATTTATCAGCCTAGATTTATCTACTCAACATTTAAATAATAAATATATATTGTATATATGCATTGAAAAAAGAATAATTGTGATAAATGTTGTATAGAAATATATGAATCTATATTGATATTGCTAAACCCACAAAGGTAAATACTTGACATACAAATGTATAGTTAATTATAGTATGTAAATGTATTTTATATATACATACCTCATTTACAGATGTAAAGTGTGTAATATTTTCCTTAACACCATTGTACGTCACTGCAACACTTTTCACTGTATCTTTTCCAGTCCCCCAGATGTAAACATGGCCAAGATGAAGTTGGTTTGAATCATTTAAGTAATTATTGTGTGTTATCTGGTTCCTCACAATATTCTAGTGAAGCAAAAGAGAGCATAAGATATTTCTAAAGGGAAACAGTGGCGGAAAATTACACAGTTCCTCATTAAATGGATATGAACCCCTTCCATTTTTTCTTTCATGATTCAGATAGGGAATACAATTTTAAAAAAAGTTTCCAGTTTACTTTTATTATCAATTTGCTTATTTCTCATGTTATTCTTTGTTAAAGAGATATCTAGATAGGTAGCATGCACGTCTGTAGCCCTACATGAAAGGAAATAGTGCTGCCAACTAATGTTCTTGCTAATGGATAACATTGTTGCAAATCTACTGCCATATAGTGCTACAGGCATGTGCACACCCCTGAACTTATTTGTTTGCTTTTCAACAAAGGATAACAAGAAAATTAAGAAAACTGATAATAGAAATATATTGGAAAGTTGTTTTCTATCTGAATCATGAAAGAAACATTTTGTGTTTATGTCCCTTTAACTCTGTTATATAAAATGCAATGACGAAGAACTTGGATTTGGAGACAAAATATCAACACTCCCAGTGCAATAAAATGACTTCTAAGTTTGCACTTACTAGTAAATATACAACTATTATATGTAGTATAGCATGAAGTGACCAACAATCTGAATGTGTTTTTTCAGATATAAAACAGCACAACTAGCAAAGACAAAATATTGAGTTCTCAAACCTTCCTAAATTAACAGTTATTTGATAAAGAACGGATTTTGTTGCTCTAGAGCAGTGGTCTTCAAACTTTTTCCCGTGAGCCTGTGGAACATCATCACATTCCCTCAGTATCTAAAAACTTTTTTTTTTAATTAAGTGCTAACTTTTGTTGACTTTTGACATAGTGACCCCTATTTATCATAGTATTAATGGACAAGATTTCCGTCTGGGATCCATGTCTACCCAGGCATTACGGCAATTCCTTGTTCAGCCATGCCCCTATTAAAGCACAACCAAAAATGCAAAAGCAGGGCTTGTCAATCATCCTGATTGGGTCTGATAAGGATGATTTAACTGTGTGACCTTTGAGGCAGCAGGGAGGCTGAGTAGCAACAGTCTTAAGACTACTTATGAAGCTTCATAAATGGTGCCCAATAATTGTTGAGTATTTTTTATAGTTAATAAGTTATGACAAGATGCATGTCGACATCAACCTTCATGTCCAAATCAATTTTAATGACAGCACAAATGTTCCTTAATAGTAGTTACTTTCTGCTACTGAATATTTACAATGTTATATATTTTACAATTTTGAAGGCAACATTTAACTTAGAGAGAATATAGAAAATATAGAAAGATAGAACAAATTACTTTGATACCAATTTTCCAAATTGGAATTTTAAATATTTTTGCAATACAGAATTGTTTTCAAATAAACACTATAATTCTTTGATTTATCTTTACCAGCATTTACAGTTTTCAAGAATAAATCCACTTATGCTTTAATGCCCTAAAGGGACATAAAACCCAAAATTGTTGTTCTTTTGGTATCCTTGATTGAAAAGCATACCCAGGTAAGCTCAAGAGCTGGGAGCTAGTTATTGATTGGGGGCTGCTTATATATAAATTTTGTCATTGGATTATTGACGTGTTCAGCTAGCCCCCAGTTGTTCATTGCTGCCCTTCAATTAAGGATATCACAAGAATGAAGCAAAATAGAAAATACACTTGACTTGGAAAGATGTTGAAAATGGTATGCTCTATCGCAATTCTGAAGAAACATTTGGGTTTCATGACCCTTTAAAAAAATCCCTCCTTCAACCTAGCATTGCTTCTTCCTAATTATTGCATTGTTCAGAATTTAACCTGAATGGTTCACCCTAGATTCACCAATCCCACCTGAAAGCTTCCATACCTACATCTCAATTTGTACCAATATTACTCTTATTTAAAAACCATCTACCCACAGCTAATCTTATAAATATATTTTTATCAGTATATATTCTAAACTGTATTTAAATTCACTTCTTCACACTGGTTGATTCTAATTACAAATTTAACATTTTAAAGTCCTTTTCTGCTTTTTGAATAAAATGTCTCCATGCTCATTCAAATAATAGTATTTGTTTGCTTAATTAGTTTAATTCAAGCTCATATGATTTTTATGGGATCTATTATAGATTTACTTTGTTATCTTAGTTGAAAAGCCTATGCACCCATTCTCAGCAGCAGCAATGTATTACTGGGAGATTGACAGTGCTTGATGGTATATGGTATATGGTATATATAAATATATATATATATATGTATATATGTATATATATATATATGTATATATGTATATATATATATATATATATATATATATATATATATATATATGTATATATATATATATATATATATATATATAGTCTATTTTAATATAAAAATAACATTTTCTTTTAGGTGAGTAACTTAGGAATTGCAGGTATTTATATTAAAAACACATAAAAAAATTAAATGTATTAAAAAGTATATATTTTTTCAAGGTATTTGAATTGAAAGGGTATACACACACATGCGCAATTTTAAGTCAAACACCTTAACATATACCATATCCCTTTTTAACCCTTTTAAAACATTTTTTTTTAATATAAATGTTATCTTTTTTATTAAAAATATGGATATATGAGTGTAATACTTTATTTTAATATGTTTTACAGGTGTTTTGTGAAATTTTCTTTAACCCTTGCTCTATACTTCAGGTCTCACGTCGTGCTAATTCTTCTAGTGCTAGTTGTGCTTTCATTTGAGTGCAAATTATAACTTTAAACTTGTAATATCAGCAATATTTTACATAATTGTGGTATCCTTTGAAAGTAATGGGTGCGCTAGAGCAATGTCGGCCCAGCTAAACCTTCTCTAGTAAATCTATTTTACCATGTACTTATAATGTCAAGTTGCACGCTAGTTTCTATACTTCGCATCTTGTCTTGTGCTATCATTAGTGCGCCACTTGTAATCTGGGCCTATGTGTATAATGTCTTTGCAAGAGTTAAACACATAGTTATATACAAGCAATCATGTTTTTTTATACACAAAAGAACTTTTTTTCACTTTTATGCCCATTAAACAAAAGCAAAGGAAAAAAACTAACAAACTGTATATATCATATCATATTATATGTAACACATTATTGCTTTAAAGATGTTTAGTCTACTGCAATGATTGTTGTCTTTTAAACTAAAAACATCTACAGTAAGAAAAACAGCACATACCTTATCTGCGGTGAAAGTTGCTAAGTAATAGCCTTGACTTTCTATTGAATCTGTAATGTAAAATATATAAAATGTTGATTTGATTCATAATTTAAATAATGGAAAGTGAATTAATCCTACAATATTGGACATGCACTGATTTTCAAAACATTTTTTACAAATAGAAAAATATGTGCACAAAGTAATGATCCTGTAAAAAAAACAACAACCTGCATTATCAATTAGTCATTGGGAAATGATGTAGGATCATACAAGCGCATTTGAATCTGTGTAATGTTTTTATGAGGATAGAATAAAGTCTGTTTTTGTTATCTCAACACTCTTCTGAGTGTGAGGAGCTGGGTATCTATGAGAATTCATTGAAATCTGTGGTAGAGCACTCCTTTCCTGGGTACCAATGAGAAGAAGCATTAGTTTGGAGGGGAACATTTTGCTTGCACAAGGATGAAACAGCGTGAAGAAGCAGCAGATTAATACTTGGAGCACTAGCCAGGGCCACCACTAGAAATTTTGGGGCCCCTATTTAACCATTAATCAGGGCCCCCCCCCTTTGACATGTGCAATTTTTGACCAAGTGACTAAAGCGTATATGCACTTTATTCTTAAGTGTCTATTTAAACTTGGAAATGTTGTAAAGGTAGCAACATACAATCACACAGACACACTCATACACTGAAACACGCACTCACACATAAGGATTCACATATAGACACTCTAGCAGACATGCAAAGAAACACACTCAGACACAGACACTCAACACTTGTTTACATTGACCTGACAAGTAATGAGATAGACTAAAGTTTTGTAAAAAAAAAAAAAAAAAAAAAAAAAGGAGATTTAGAAAACAAAATATGTAGTTCTGATTATCTTTTGTAAAGGAAGATGCCAACTAAATGATGACAACAGCATGCAGTGGCTGAAAGGAAGGGCCCTGAACTGCCTAAACAATAATTTAAAGGTTAAATGATGGATTGGTGACTTCCAGAAAGGTCTCATTAGTCTCAAAGTCTGTAGAAAGATGTGAATAATCAGTAGTAAGGTCAAAATGTACTAAAAAGGAACAGACAATGGACACACACACAAACACAAACTCAAACTTCCACATACACCCAAGGAAACACAGACAGAGACAACCACATAAAACACAGAAAGACATACATACACACACCCTCACTGAGACATCCACAGAAAAAACACACACCCTCACAGAGACATCCACAGAAAACACAGACATACATACATACACACACACACACCCTCACAGAGACATTCACAGAAAACACAGACATACACACCCACTCTCACAGAGGCATCCAGAGAAAATACACAGACAAACATACACACACCCTCACAGAGACACCCATAGAAAAAGCTCAAAGACTTATGCACACACCCTCACAGACATCCAAATAAAATGCACAAAGACATACACACCCACCCTCACAGAGAGACCCACAGAAAAAAATACATACACACTCATAGAGATACAAACCAAAGCACAAAGACATAAACACAGAAACCCACATAAACACTCACAGGAGGAAACATTTATGCACCTTGCATCCCCTAAATCAACATTGTGTGACATGCATGATAAAAAAATGCAGAAATTAAAAGATCACTTTTTAAAGGATCATATTTTTAAATGTGCAAACAAAAATAATTCTGTGAATTCAAAATTGTACATTAATGATCTGGGTAGATGGCTAGATGAAGAAAAGTACTTTTAAAAGGTTGACATATGTTTGTTTTTTCCCCCATTTTCCCCAACCAAGAGCACCGCTTCAAATATAGTGTCCAAATGTTCCCATCTGACAGCTGTACTTAAGGATTTTAAAAAGGCTATACTCTATATGGTCTTGGTGGAACCATAAGCTGTGGTACTCATACCATTAGATCTGGTTAAATGCAGGATTTAGGCTTGTTGGTATGTATTTCAAAATCAAGTCAGCTGTAGTGTAAACTGAACAGTTTTAAGTTAACCTGTCTCATTTCAAATCTTAGTCTGAGAGTATAACATTTTATGCAGATGTAAAAATCTTAGCTAAAATGCCTCCTTGCATCTGGAAAGTCCTTGCATAAAGGGGCAGTAAACAGGAATGTAATATATATATATATATATATATATATATATATATATATATATATATATATATATATATATATATATATATATATATATATATATAAAATGCATATCTGCCAAAAGGGCACCTACCATTGGTGTATTGAGGAGGAAATATTTATGCATGGTTTTAAATATATAATTTCTAAAGCATTGTCAAATAATCATAAATACACTGCTGCTAAAAAAAAATTTGTTTTTATAGACCCCTGGTCCCACCATACAACTACTACCACACTAAAGTTACAATCCAAAATTGCACACAGAAATAAAAAAACATTTGCTAAATAAGTCCTACCTCCTCTGCAAATGAAAGTGATCTGCCGTCTGACTCAGGCACACACTGTACAAACAAAGTGCCAAGTCTGTCTCACACTGTGCATAGTGGCTTAGTGCACACTCAGAAATCCTCTCAAATGCTAATACTTTACTCCTTGTAAAAACATTTCCCATGCTCAATTAGTACTCTGCTGTAGTACCAAATGGTGGCTGCCAAATTTATTTATTTTTTAAATAATATATATATTTTTTTTTAGTTCTTGCCTCATGAGGCCCCCCTGGCCCATTGGGCCCCTGACAGGAGTCACCCCTGTCACCCCCTGATGGCGGCCCTGGCACTAGCCAATTACATGCATGAACTTTTATCATCACAATTGGTCTGAGCAGGTGCTGGCTGTTTGAGGTTGGATGCTCAGTGTTTCAAGAGCACAGTAAAGGCTAATGCTGATACAGGGGTAGCTTTTACTAGAATAATTTTTGCTAATAGAAAGTGTATTTCAAAAAAACTTCTAATAATATTCTTCTCTGTTTGGCTGACACGTGTATGCAATGATTAAATTCCAACCCCTCTATGAAGCTACAAATATGTGTTTTTATGGATCCTATTAGTATCTTCAACTTACCAATGCTTTCACCATCATCCCAGTAAAGATTTCCTCGAGCCTGACTATTGTCATCCAGAGCAACAAGAAGACCCATAAATTTCTGACGGCTGCAATTAAAATATTTTTTGTTAAAATATAGATTTGTGTTCATAAGAAATATCTTATTTTAAAATACAGAACTCAAATACTGCAATTTAAATAAAAGGTCTAATTTGAATCAACCCAACTGATTTTAGTCTGTCTAGTTTTTCCCTTTTAAGTCTTCTGTATTAGGAAAAGTGTGGATTATCTAAAACTGAAAATTAGAATTAATAATGGATTCAACATGACTTTACACAAAGTTAAATGTATTATCTTATTAGTTGCATAAACATGTAAAACCTCTTCCACAATTAAAAAAATGACATTAGTATATTACTGTTATTCATAATAAATTGGTAATAAAGTAATTTAATTGTACTTACCTGTAGAAAGTATTATTAGCAGGTTCTTGCCATGGTAAGATGTAGCCACCTCTAACATGAAGATTAATGAATGCAAGTGGAGCGTTTAAAGTCACCCATTTTCCTGTATCAATAACTTGTAAACCCTGTAATTAGGTATAGACTACATCAACTGATTCATATTTAAAACAGACATATATAAACATTTATAAGAGCTAACTTATAAGGTTAAAAGCTTCATATTGAAGATACCGCAGACAGTGGCGGTGGATGCTAGAATTAAACAGAGATGATAAACAGAGATAGATACTGTAGATAGATAGATGATAGAAAGATAGATAGAGAGATAGACTAAAAGGAGCAATACCTTAAAAAGACTAATATTTTCTAAATAAGATTAGTTGTGTAGAAATTGCAATGCCAAAATAAGATTTAGTCTGTTATGCTTACCGTATGATAATCATACCAGCGAGTTTTGGGTATATATGCATCTACAGATAATTTGTTCTAAAACAAAATAGAATTAAAGAAATGAGATTAAGCATGTATAGTTTTTCTTAAAAATACTGGTAGCATTCAGAATGGAAAAGCTGAAAGAGCCATTAAATGGATATTACACAATAAATAAATGTAAGCTATACATGAATTTTCAAAGTAAAAATTAGCCTATAAATAGTATACCGATTTATTTAAAATTAAGGGGTCAACCATAATTTATTGGTATATGGCGTTTTGCCTTTTTTTTACCTAAAAGGCCACTTTTCTATATGACAAAATCACAATAGTGCACGTTCATCTCTTTCCCTCTCCTGCAAACATGTTTTTGGATTCTCTCTAAAAGCCCTATGGGGCCAAAAGTTCTAAGCAATCACAATCCATTTTTAAGAGACTTTTTGTAAGGCTAGTTTTGACTTTCAAATTCAACACCTCAAGGCACTTGATAAATCCTCAAAATGTCATTTTGGACAGCTTTGCAACTATTCCAGCATTTTGACCATGTGTAAAACACTCTGAAATAGCCACAGGAGACATTGTAGAGGTGTATACACATGTTATCTACTCATTAAAGTTCTATTTTTCCCTATTGTATAGGTGTCTACAGTTGACATGGCGCACACGTTATATCCTGTACAGCTAAAGGGATCTGCAGGAAAAGTCACATCGGGACCTCAATTTCTACAAATGCCATAGAGTAATCTCTTAAAGGGAATGTTTGATTCACACTCTCACTGTTGTGATTGTCCCTAACAGTACTAGTGTACTAATTAAAAAAAAAATCAATTTAAATATTTGACAAATATTGTTTTTAACTATATTTATTTTTAATATATGGTAAAGTACCGTTTACATTTGACATCATCTGAAAACAAGATGGTGACTACAGGTTTCTACTGAAAGGACTTATCTTTTTATACTTAATTTTAACAATACTTAAACTGTGGAATTTGAACTGCTCAGTCACAACATTGTATTTCCCAATAGAAGTTAATGGAGCAAAACAAGTGATGGTACTAGCACGCAAACACAATCACATATTCTCAAGTGTGCTAACCCACCATGAAAATATGAATATTTCACATTCCAATATTCTTCACACAGCAGAATATGTTCTACTTATTCATAAATACATATTTTTAATATATCTGATGGTATTTTGGAACAATATGGGCCAGATTACAAACGGAGTGCTAAATATAGCTTTCAAGAAAGCGATATAAGCAATCCACTGAGTAATACCGGCGCACGCTAATGTGCACTGATATTACAAGTTTAGCGCAAAGTGAACACTAAGTCGCGTTTGCATTGCTAGGAGGCATTGTGCTCATGAAAGCGTTTCTATAGGCTCCAATGGGACCCTTATTTTCATGCTGTCAGACATGGCATGAGAGCTTGTGCAGGTGGTAAGTAGAGCAGTGATGGCATCAAAGGGTTAATATATATATATATATATATATATATATATATATATATATGTATATATATATATATATACTTCTATAAATATATATTAATGTGTTAATATGTGTATATACATATATTAACACATAAATATATATGTATATAAGTATACACATATATATATATATCTACTATGAACACACAGTTCCCTTTAGACCCCAAAAACAGCCATTTGCAGCTATTTTATTAAAAAATAAAGATGCTACTATCTTTATTTTTAAATAAAATATATTGCACTTGATTTTGGGGGTATTTTGTGGACATTTATAAAATTTATAAAATTAACCAGAAATATGAAAGATACAGATATACTGTATATAGGAATTTCTATTTAAAAACACATTCTGCTATGTGCAGAACAATGGAATATGAAATATTTACAGTAAATACACAGTATAGCACTTTATTAAATATTAATATTACATAAATATGGCTTTACATGTTTTCATCTACTTAACTGCTAAGGGATCCAGTGGACTTATTACATAAATATGGCTTTACATGTTTTCATCTACTTAACTGCTAAGGGATCCAATGGACTTATATATATATATATAATGTTACTACGAGGTGGGTTCACGCTCTCCAGTTACAGTACTTAAAATCTATTATAAGTAGATATCATACTTCTACTTTTAAATATCTCTGACTATTTTATTTTTAGTACAATACTATTAATCCTCACAGCTGAGAAACTGAATTCTTTATTACTTTATTATAAAATAATTTAGGATTTATTATATTTTTTATATTTATAGGTGCTTTTACAGGTACCTTTTTATTTATATAGCAACTTTAAAAGAAACATTTTTTTAAAGATCTTTACAGTTGTATTTAAATGTATATATGATTTACATAACTAACAAAAAACAAAACATTTTATTTATTAACAGTAGTATAGTGCAATATATCGATAGAATACCTTATCAAAAGTTTTTGTTTAATATAGACTGCTTTGTGAACAGAGCTAAACTGAATATTATATGACTCTCATTAGTTGCAATGGGAGTTGAAAACAGTCATCCCCTGCCTTAATGCAACTATGGCAAAACAGTTTTTTTTTCTTAACTTTCTTCTTTCTTATTAAAATATAAAAATAACATACTTCATTTTCTGTGACTCACAGAAACATCTGTACTCAATGTATTTGTCAATTATACTTAATATAAGTAAATCATATGAAAAAAGTTTTTGTTTTGTAAAATATTCTGCTATGCAACTTACAGCAGGAAATTAATACTACTATAATTTGCCAAAAAAAACCCCCACATAATTTGGTGAGCCAAAACGTAACCAAACTTTGAGGGAAAAAAAGAGAAAATAAAATTCAATGACAGGGATACAAAGATACATTGAGAGTTATAGGTTCATAAGTAAATTAATTATAGTAAAGTCAACAAGTGCATATCTACTAAAAATGATCACAAAATGTAAGAAAAAAGAAGAATGTGCCCTCCTAATCAGGAGATATACAGAAAGAGTAGATAGTATTTCTCTATACTTCCTGGTTGGGAGAGTCTATTCTTCCCCTTTCTTAATTTTTGAAATAAAATACACTACTTTCCCGAGGGAATTAAAGTCGCATTCTAAAATATGTACCAAGTGCCCTAACTCAGTTGGACACACATATTTCAAGTTAACTTTCTTCTGTAGTGTAGTTAAAAAAAAAACATGAATTGACAAATCATTTTTTTCTTTTATTCCCCAAATTTAGCTCATGTATTCATTATAAATATGCTTTGAAGCTGTGAAATACTCACTATTTCAAGCACTGGGCTGATCATAAAAGCTGGTCCCCATAAAAACTGTTTATAAACATCCCAGGTAGCCCGATCTGAAGTAAATCTATATATAGGGTAAAAATAAACATTTTTTTATAACTGACGATACATGTGCATGTAGTTAAAATTTATTACAAAGATTACAAATCATATACTTCAGTTAGTGGCACCATTAGTTGTGACAATGCTCTTGATAAATCAGTTCTTATTGCTTCTCTTTGGGCTCCATTTATTGCAGCCCAAGAGTTTCAGGCTCCCTCAGTGGTCTTAAAGGGACACTAAACCCAAAAGAATTATTTCATGATTCAAATAGAGAATACAATTTTAAGTAACATTCCAATTTACTTCTATTGTCTAATTTGCTTCATTCTTTAGATATCCTTTGTTGAAGAAATAGCAATGTACATTGGTGAGCCAATCACACAAGGCATCTATGTGCATCTACCAATCAGCAGCTACCGAGCATATCTAGATATGCTTTTCAGCAAAGAATATCAAGAGAATGAAGCAAATTAGATAATAGAAGTAAATTAGAACGTTGTTTAAAATTGCATGCTCTTTCTAAATCATGAAAGAAAAAAAAATGTTTTTCATGTTCCTTTAAGTCCACTGCTACTTAACCTCTTTGCTAACAAAATTGCCAGATCCAATCAGGATAATTGACAGCCATTCATGCAAATGTTAAATGTGTAGCCGCAAATGCTAGCTGCTCGCCATGAGGCTTGGTGTACAGGATTCTTGTATATACTGTATACATATATAAGATCAGCATTGTTGGTTGCTATAGAAAGCAACAACAGTAAAATCTTAAATGGGCATAATTAAATGAAGATTAAAGAGGCAGGATAGGCCATCATCAATAATAATGAATAAATTAGCTGTCATATTTTATTTTAATATAATTACTTACTCATGCAGCAGTGGACGTATTACTGTTGTGCCCTCTGTATGTGCTTCAAACATTAATGTGTATAGGTATGGCAAAAGTTTGTATCTGATATTGAGGACATCTCTAGATAGTTTTTCAAAAGCTTCATCAAAACCTACAGGGTCTTGTCTCTGGAATAAAATAATAACAGCTTATGAAACCTGATAAGCTCAGTTACTAGTGATTTGCAAGCAACAATTTGCACTTTAATATTAAATTAAACTCAAAATGTTAACTTCCTATAACAGATTTAATTATAAACAGTGGAAAAAAAATATTGCAATATATTTGCATTATTCATATTGCCTGCTTTTCCACACCTCAATAGGTGCTAGAATTTGGATGCTGTCCCTCTAACATTCTGCATATTATTTGAGTGATACATGCAGTAGCTCATATGTACCTGTTGCTAAGTGACCACACCAGAGAAGGGAAGATAAACAACTCCCAAGCTGTTATTAAAAAAAAGTGTGCAAATGGCAATTTGAAATTCCTTTAACAAATGTATATTTTAATGCAAATAATTTGAAATATTGCTTCAATTCTAAAACACAAAACACGACTATAGTGTTCCTTTAAAAGAAACATTGCTACTTAACACATTTTCTCAAATCTGATCTATGATCTACAGTTCAAATGTGGTCATAAATAGATAAATTGATAAAATCATCCCCCTATCAATAATTAAAACAAAATATAGTATGTACACTTATATATAAAGAGGATGTATTTAATACCAGTAAAAATACCAATATATAATAATATTAATAACTATCAGCTAGATTACGAGTTTTTAGTGCTATAGGGAGATTAACGACCAAAACAAAAGCAGCGTTGTTTCACCTCCCTATAGCGCTGCTATTACAGGTTTACAAAAAGCAGGCTTGTGCGGGCGATTTGGTGGTGTTGAGATCCATACCGCACCGAAATACAAGCGCTGCTTTGACGTGCTCTTGCACAATTTCCCCATAGACATCAATGGGGAGAGCCGGCAAAAAAAAGCATAACACCTGCGATCGCAGAAACAAAAGCTCTGTAACGCAGCCCCATTGATGTCTATGGGGAAAGAAAAAGTTATGTTTAAACCTAAAACCCTAACATAAAAACCACGTCTAAACACCCCTAATCTGCTGCCCCCGACATCGCTACAACCTACATAAATGTTATTAACCCCTAATCTGCTGCCCTTAACATCGCCGCCACCTAAATAAAAATATTAACCCCTAATCTGCCGCCCCCAATGTCGCCGCAAATATACTAGAGTTATTAACCCCTAAACCTCTGGCCTCCAACATCACTAACACTAAATAAATATATTAACCCCTAAACCTAACCCTAAGCATAACCTTAACCCTAACGTAACCCTAAGCCTCAGTCTAACCCTTACACCTCCTAACTTAAATATAATTAAAATAAAGCTAAATAAACCTTACAATTATTAACTAAATAATTCCTATTTAAAACTAAATACATACTTACCTGTAAAATAAAACCTAACCTGCCTTACACTAAAAACTAACATTACAATACAATAAAATAAATTAAATTATTAAAATACAAAATCCCCCCCCCCCCAAAATAAAAAAACCCCTAGCCTGAACTAAACTGCCAATGTCCCTTAAAAGGGCCTTTTGTGGGGCATTGCCCGAAAGAAATCAGCTCTTTTATATGTAAAAAGAAATACAAACATCCCCCAACAGTAAAACCCACCACCCAACCAACCAACCCCCCCAAATAAAAAACTATCTAAATAAACCTAAGCTAACCATTGCCCTGAAAAGGGCATTTGGATGGGCATTGCCCTTAAAAAACATAATTTATGCTTACCTGATAAATTCCTTTCTTCTGTTGTGTGATCAGTCCACGGGTCATCATTACTTCTGGGATATAACTCCTCCCCAACAGGAAATGCAAGAGGATTCACCCAGCAGAGCTGCATATAGCTCCTCCCCTCTACGTCAGTCCCAGTCATTCGACCAAGAAACAACGAGAAAGGAGTAACCAAGGGTGAAGTGGTGACTGGAGTATAATTTAAAAGATATTTACCTGCCTTAAAACAGGGCGGGCCGTGGACTGATCACACAACAGAAGAAAGGAATTTATCAGGTAAGCATAAATTATGTTTTCTTCTGTTATGTGTGATCAGTCCACGGGTCATCATTACTTCTGGGATACCAATACCAAAGCAAAAGTACACGGATGACGGGAGGGATAGGCAGGCTCATTATACAGAAGGAACCACTGCCTGAAGAACCTTTCTCCCAAAAATAGCCTCCGAAGAAGCAAAAGTGTCAAATTTGTAAAATTTGGAAAAAGTATGAAGCGAAGACCAAGTTGCAGCCTTGCAAATCTGTTCAACAGAGGCCTCATTCTTAAAGGCCCAAGTGGAAGCCACAGCTCTAGTGGAGTGAGCTGTAATTCTTTCAGGAGGCTGCTGTCCAGCAGTCTCATAGGCTAAACGTATTATGCTACGAAGCCAAAAAGAGAGAGAGGTAGCAGAAGCTTTTTGACCTCTCCTCTGTCCAGAGTAAACGACAAACAAGGAAGAAGTTTGGCGAAAATCTTTAGTTGCCTGCAAGTAGAACTTGAGGGCACGAACTACATCCAGATTGTGTAAAAGACGTTCCTTCTTTGAAGAAGGATTTGGACACAAGGATGGGACAACAATCTCTTGATTGATGTTCCTGTTAGTGACTACCTTAGGTAAGAACCCAGGTTTAGTACGCAGAACTACCTTGTCTGAGTGAAAAATCAGATAAGGGGAATCACAATGTAAGGCTGATAACTCAGAGACTCTTCGAGCCGAGGAAATAGCCATTAAAAACAGAACTTTCCAAGATAACATTTTTATATCAATGGAATGAAGGGGTTCAAACGGAACACCCTGTAAAACGTTAAGAACTAAGTTTAAACTCCATGGTGGAGCAACAGCTTTAAACACAGGCTTGATTCTAGCTAAAGCCTGACAAAAGGACTGGACGTCTGGATTTTCTGACAGACGTCTGTGTAACAAGATGGACAGAGCTGAAATCTGTCCCTTTAATGAACTAGCTGATAAACCCTTTTCTAAACCTTCTTGTAGAAAAGACAATATCCTAGCGATCCTAACCTTACTCCAGGAGTAACCTTTGGATTCGCACCAGTATAGGTATTTCCGCCATATTTTATGGTAAATCCTTCTGGTAACAGGCTTCCTAGCCTGAATCAGGGTATCAATAACCGACTCAGAAAAACCACGTTTTGATAAAATCAAGCGTTCAATTTCCAAGCAGTCAGCTTCAGAGAAGTTAGATTTTGATGTTTGAATGGACCCTGTATCAGAAGGTCCTGTCTTAGAGGTAGAGACCAAGGCGGACAGGATGACATGTCCACTAGATCTGCATACCAAGTCCTGCGTGGCCAAGCAGGTGCTATTAGAATTACTGATGCTCTCTCCTGTTTGATTTTGGCAATCAATCGAGGAAGCAGCGGGAAGGGTGGAAACACATAAGCCATCCTGAAGTTCCAAGGTGCTGTCAAAGCATCTATCAGAACTGCTCCCGGATCCCTGGATCTGGACCCGTAGCGAGGAAGTTTGGCGTTCTGGCGAGACGCCATGAGATCTATCTCTGGTTTGCCCCAACGTCGAAGTATTTGGGCAAAGACCTCCGGATGAAGTTCCCACTCCCCCGGATGAAAAGTCTGGCGACTCAAGAAATCCGCCTCCCAGTTCTCCACTCCCGGGATGTGGATTGCTGACAGGTGGCAAGAGTGAGACTCTGCCCAGTGAATTATCTTTGATACTTCCATCATTGCTAGGGAGCTTCTTGTCCCTCCCTGATGGTTGATGTAAGCTACAGTCGTGATGTTGTCCGACTGAAACCTGATGAACCCCCGAGTTGTTAACTGGGGCCAAGCCAGAAGGGCATTGAGAACTGCTCTCAATTCCAGAATGTTTATTGGAAGGAGACTCTCCTCCTGATTCCATAGTCCCTGAGCCTTCAGAGAATTCCAGACAGCGCCCCAACCTAGTAGGCTGGCGTCTGTTGTTACAATTGTCCAGTCTGGCCTGCTGAATGGCATTCCCCTGGACAGGTGTGGCCGATGAAGCCACCATAGAAGAGAATTTCTGGTCTCTTGATTCAGATTCAGAGTAGGGGACAAATCTGAGTAATCCCCATTCCACTGACTTAGCATGCATAGTTGCAGCGGTCTGAGGTGTAGGCGTGCAAAAGGTACTATGTCCATTGCCGCTACCATTAAGCCGATCACCTCCATGCATTGAGCTACTGACGGGTGTTGAATGGAATGAAGGACACGGCATGCATTTTGAAGTTTTGTTAACCTGTCTTCTGTCAGGTAAATCTTCATTTCTACAGAATCTATAAGAGTCCCCAAGAATGGAACTCTTGTGAGAGGAAAGAGAGAACTCTTCTTTTCGTTCACTTTCCATCCATGCGACCTTAGAAATGCCAGAACTAACTCTGTATGAGACTTGGCAGTTTGAAAGCTTGAAGCTTGTATTAGAATGTCGTCTAGGTACGGAGCTACCGAAATCCCTCGCGGTCTTAGTACCGCTAGAAGGGCACCCAGAACCTTTGTGAAGATTCTTGGAGCCGTAGCCAATCCGAATGGAAGAGCTACAAACTGGTAGTGCCTGTCTAAGAAGGCAAACCTTAGATACCGGTGATGATCTTTGTGGATCGGTATGTGAAGGTAAGCATCCTTTAAATCCACTGTGGTCATGTACTGACCCTCTTGGATCATGGGTAAAATTGTCCGAATAGTTTCCATTTTGAACGATGGAACTCTTAGGAATTTGTTTAGAGTCTTTAAATCTAAGATTGGCCTGAAAGTTCCCTCTTTTTTGGGAACCACAAACAGGTTTGAGTAGAACCCCTGTCCTTGTTCCGACCACGGAACCGGATGGATCACTCCCATTGTTAACAGATCTTGTACGCAGCGTAGAAACGCTTCTTTCTTTATCTGGTTTGTTGACAACCTTGACAGATGAAATCTCCCTCTTGGGGGAGATAATTTGAAGTCTAGAAGGTATCCCTGAGATATGATCTCTAGTGCCCAGGGATCCTGAACATCTCTTGCCCAGGCCTGGGCGAAGAGAGAGAGTCTGCCCCCTACTAGATCCGGTCCCGGATCGGGGGCTCTCGGTTCATGCTGTCTTTGGGGCAGCAGCAGGTTTCCTGGCCTGCTTGCTTTTGTTCCAGGACTGGTTAGGCTTCCAGCCTTGCCTGTAACGAGCAACAGCTCCTTCCTGTTTTGGTGCAGTGGAGGTTGATGCTGCTCCTGTTTTGAAATTCCGAAAGGGACGAAAATTAGACTGTCTAGCCTTAGCTTTGGCCTTGTCTTGAGGTAGGGCGTGGCCCTTACCTCCCGTAATGTCAGCGATAATTTCTTTCAAACCGGGCCCGAATAAGGACTGCCCCTTGAAAGGTATATTAAGTAATTTGGACTTAGAAGTAACATCAGCTGACCAGGATTTTAGCCACAGTGCCCTGCGTGCCTGTATGGCGAATCCTGAGTTCTTAGCCGTAAGTTTGGTTAAATGTACTACGGCCTCCGAAATGAAAGAATTAGCTAGTTTAAGGACTCTAAGCCTGTCCGTAATGTCGTCTAGCGTAGAGGAACTAAGGTTCTCTTCAAGCGACTCAATCCAAAATGCTGCCGCAGCCGTAATCGGCGCGATACATGCAAGGGGTTGTAATATAAAACCTTGTTGAACAAACATTTTCTTAAGGTAACCCTCTAATTTTTTATCCATTGGATCTGAGAAAGCACAGCTATCCTCCACCGGGATAGTGGTACGCTTAGCTAAAGTAGAAACTGCTCCCTCCACCTTGGGGACCGTTTGCCATAAGTCCCGAGTGGTGGCGTCTATTGGAAACATCTTTCTAAATATTGGAGGGGGTGAGAACGGCACACCGGGTCTATCCCACTCCTTAGTAACAATTTCAGTTAGTCTCTTAGGTATAGGAAAAACGTCAGTACTCGCCGGTACCGCAAAGTATTTATCCAACCTACACAGTTTCTCTGGTATTGCAACAGTGTTACAATCGTTGAGAGCTGCTAAGACCTCCCCTAGTAGTACACGGAGGTTCTCCAATTTAAATTTAAAATTTGAAATATCTGAGTCCAATCTGTTTGGATCAGAACCGTCACCCACAGAATGAAGCTCTCCGTCCTCATGCTCTGCGAGCTGTGACGCAGTATCAGACATGGCCCTAGCATTGTCAGCGCACTCTGTTCTCACCCCAGAGTGATCACGCTTGCCTCTTAGTTCAGGTAATTTAGACAAAACTTCAGTCATAACAGTAGCCATATCTTGTAATGTTATCTGTAATGGCCGCCCAGATGTACTAGGCGCCAAAATATCACGCACCTCCCGGGCGGGAGATGCAGGTACTGTCGCGTGAGGCGAGTTAGTCGGCATAACTCTCCCCTCGCTGTTTGGTGAAATTTGTTCACATTGTACAGATTGACTTTTATTTAAAGTAGCATCAATACAGTTAGTACATAAATTTCTATTGGGCTCCACCTTGGCATTGGAACAAATGACACAGATATCTTCCTCTGAGTCAGACATGTTTAACACACTAGCAAAAAACTTACAACTTGGTTATAATCTTTTTTAGCAAAAAACGTAGTGTGCCTCAAAGAGGTACTAACGATTAAATGACAGTTGAAATAATGAACTGAAAAACAGTTATTGCATCAAATTTTAAAACAACACAACTTTTAGCAAAGGTTTGTTCCCATTAGTAAAAAACAACACTAATTAAATTTGTACATAAGAAAACAAAACAACGTTTTTTATACACAGTCACTATAAGAATTCTCACAGCTCTGCTGAGAGAATTTACCTCCCTTCAAAGAAGTTTGAAGACCCCTGAGATCTGTCAGAGATGAACCGGATCATGCAGGACATATAAAAGTAGCTGACTGGAATTTTTTGATGCGTAGCAAAGAGCGCCAAAAACGGCCCCTCCCTCTCCCACACAGCAGTGAAGAGAAACGAAACTGTCACAATTAAAGCAAAAAACTGCCAAGTGGAAAATAATGCCCAAACATTTATTCACACAGTACCTCAGCAATGTAAACGATTCTACATTCCAGCAAAAACGTTTAACATGAGAATAGTTATTAAAAGGATTAGTGACCTTAACACAGTAGTTCCGGTGAAATACCATCCCCAGAATACTGAAGTGTATACATACATGTCATTTTAACGGTATGGCAGGCTTTTCTCATCAATTCCATTCAGAAAATAAAAACTGCCACATACCTCAATGCAGATTCATCTGCCCGCTGTCCCCTGATCTGAAGCCTTTACCTCCCTCAGATGGTCGAGAACAGCAATATGATCTTAACGACTCCGGTTAAAATCATAGTAAAAAATCTCTGTCAGATTCTTCCTCAAACTCTGCCAGAGAAGTAATAACACGCTCCGGTGCTATTTTAAAATAACAAACTTTTGATTGAAGTCATAAAAACTAAGTATAATCACCATAGTCCTCTCACACATCCTATCTAGTCGTTGGGTGCAAGAGAATGACTGGGACTGACGTAGAGGGGAGGAGCTATATGCAGCTCTGCTGGGTGAATCCTCTTGCATTTCCTGTTGGGGAGGAGTTATATCCCAGAAGTAATGATGACCCGTGGACTGATCACACATAACAGAAGAAAGAGCATTTAGCTCTTTTACATTGCCCAAAACCCTAAGCTAAAAATAAAAACCACTGAAAAAACCCTTAAAAAAACATAACACTAACCCCCGACAATCCACTTATAGTTTTCCAAGTCCGGACATCCATCCTCATCCAGCCAGCGAAGTCATCATCCAGGCAGCAAGAAGTCTTCATCCGGACGGCCTCTTCCATCTTTATCCAGCTGGTGAAGTCCTCATCCAGACGGCATGAACTCTTCATCCAGACGGCATCTTCTATCTTCATCCATCCGGCGCGGAGAGGGTCCATCTTCAAGAAATCCGGCGTGGAGCATCCTCTTCTTACGATGGTCGCTGCAGAATGTTTCCCTTTAAGTGACGTCATCCAAGATGGCATCCCTTACATTCCTATTGGCTGAAAGATTTCTATCAGCCAATATGAATTAAAGGTGAAACAATCCTATTGGCTGTTGCAATCAGCCAATAGGATTGAGCTTTCATCCTATTGGCTGAGTTCAATCCTTATTTTTTTGTGGCGGCGATGTCCGGAAAGGCAGATTAGGGGTTAATTAACTTATTATAGTGTTTGAGATGCGGGAGGGCCTCGGTTTAGGGGTTAATAGGTAGTTTATGGGTGTTAGTGTACTTTTTAACACTTTAGTTATGAGTTTTATGCTACAGCTTTGTAACGTAAAAAAAAAATTAGATGGCGGTATGGATCATGTGGTTATAGGGTGTACCGCTCACTTTTTGGCCTCCCAGGCAAACTCGTAATACCGGCGCTATGGAAGTCCCATTGAAAAAGGACTTTTTAAAAGTGCGGTACTGCCGTTGCGTGACAGACAAAAAGGTGTGTGGTACACCTATACCTACAAGACTTGTAATATCAGCATTAGGAAAAAAAACAGCGTTATGAAGCATAACAATACTTTTTCACTCACAACGCAAAACTCATAATCTAGCTGTATGTTTGTAATGTATTTCTCCTTTTATGTTGTAAGTCTTTAAATATTTACCTTAGTATATATTAAATTAATAAAAAATATGAATATCATATTTTTCTACATATGAGACACACTTTGAAAAAAGGCTATCAATTGTTTTTGAAAGGAGTCAAAACAAACACATTGGGTATCCCTTCTTTTTAAGTGATGCATGGAAATGTTCCCTCTGTAGGCTGCTTAACTACATAGAGGTAGAAGCTATCAATAGTATAAAAATATATATAGGAAAGTGGGTTAAATTATGTAGTGGGGTAGTTTTGAAAATAACGAGAGAAAATAATCATAGGTGGAGTGGAGACTGCATCACATTAAACTGATAATACAATTGATTGGAAATTGATTGGTAAAACTTGAAAAATATGTTAATTATAATGTAGAAATTAATAGTACTAAGTAATAATCTAGATGAAATAAGGGCTGCATTAAAATTTAAAGATAAGGATGGTAAAGAGAGAAAGAGATATCTATATATATGTTTAAAGGAATCAGGGCAACATACTCTCCAACCAATTCCATTGTGGTTTCTAGCATATGGATAAAATGCTCCAAGTAACATCCATCTGGCACATAATTCATATGTAGTATCTTGAAAGAATCCACAAATGTCTGCTCCCGTCTATAAGTAGGGAAATAAACAACATTAATAATATCACTCTGAATAATATAAATCTAATATTCAATATAAAAATATCAAGATGACTTACATACGATATTCCAAACAAGCTGAATTCCATCATACCTGTGGAAGAACAATATATCATTTAAGACAAAAATAATGTCTGAGATTTAAATTTAAATTTCAGTTTTAATACACAATATAACATATAGGTTGATTACAATCTTTCTATTTTTGAAAAATTGGCTTTTTTTTTAAACAAAGTGATCTCAGACTTTCAAAGTCAAACACAGGTTATCAAATTATTTATCAAAAAAGCCATATACTTTAATAGTGTTTTTCAATTAAAAACATTAGATACATTTTCCTAAAGGACTGTAATCATATGTAGCGTATCATGTCCGTTGCACATCGATAAATGCCGACAGCATACACTGTCTGCATTTATTATTGCACCAGCAGTTCTGGTGAACTGCTTGTGCAATGCCGTCCCCTGCAGATAAGCGGGCAATTGGCCTCTAGCAGGGGGTGTCAATTAGCCCGACTGTTTAGGATCGGGTGGATTGAAGACCGCATCCTCAGAGGTAGCAGACAAGTTATAGGCATGCAGAGCTTGATAATTCGGCCTCTTGATCTCAATTTTCTTACAGCAGCACTTAGAACTGACAATAATGGATGCCAATTATTGAAATCCTAAATTGTTTAAAAGGGTTAATTGAGTTTGTGTGAGTGTTTTTCAATTGGATAAAATTGTGTTTGTGTTAAAAAATATGAATGCCATTTGTAATTGGGGATGATGGATATACTGAGCATGCTTGATCAATGATGTTTTTAAAACGTTTAAAATGTAAAGAGTATTTTTGTTTTCAATTCATTAAATAAATATAATTATAAATATTTTCATCAAAAATCAATAAGAACACTGTGGGATATTAATTTCTATAAGAAAAAAAAGTGACCCCCAACTTATCTCATCTTCCAGAAAGGTGTTTTAACATTTTTCACACTATAAATCAGGAAACTGATAAATGACAGGATTTTATTAAAGTTTCAGTACTCAATGTGCTAGCTGCAATATCAAAAACCCACTGCACAGACTGTGATTTCAATACCTCACTCCTTCTGTACAGAACAATGTTTCCCTTTGCTGCATATATATATATATATTAGAGCTGTGCAATTAATCACATTATGAGGGTATGTGATTTCTGAATTGCATCAGGCTTCGATTTTTTAGAAAAACAACATTTTTTTCTTTACCTCCTGTCCACGAGAAGCAATCACTGATCACTCCTTCAGGGTGACGGAATAGAAAGCGTTTTCCTAAAGAATCACAAGGGACGTTTCTTGGTCCATACCCCTGGAGGAGTGATCAGTGATTGCTTCTTGTGGGAATGAGGTAAAGAAACCTTTTTGTTTTTCCTTGGAGGAGTGATTCTAAACAGTCAGAACACAATGATTTTTCTGACCTATCAGTACAGCGGTTACATTTATTTTAAGAAGTATCTTGTGAGTAGCAGCATTTGTACAGAGTCAGCTGAGCAGTAATAATTTATCAGTGCACAGGGATCTCAAGCAGATAGTGGTGGCAGCTACTCTAGCATGGCATGAAGACCAACGTAATTATGCAGCAGAAAGCTGTTTATCCACAGTCTGCTATTAGGTTGTCTTTACTGCTGAAATCAGTTACATCCATGCTTTGCTTACATAAAATACATAGTAGATGCAGTTAACCCCATGGCTACCAAAGAGAACTTCAGTGTAAATATGTTGCAACATATTTGGTAGTCATGGGATTAATTGCATTTACTGTGCATTTTATCTCAGCACCCCACAGATGTATCTCATATAGCTGGAGGTTATGTGGGAAGAGCAGCCTCCATGTGCAAGGTAATGATTTACTTCCCTATTCCAGCTTTGGTAAAATACATACAGTATAAAGTATATAGCAAGTCATGAAAATAGTAGCACTCAACCACACACTAACATTCCACTGTTGGAAACATATACCCAAGAATAATAAGTCCTTGTATAAAGTTATAAACAATTAAGAAATACTTAAAACAGCAGACTGAAATGTAAAGCATGATATAAAAAGGTGTTACAGTTTAAAGCATCAGGCAGCAAGTTAGCATTCAGGACAGTTGAACTTTTTTCATGACTTGCTATTTACTCCATGCTCTATTTTGTTTTTAGTTTAAATATTAAACATCCTGTGGTGATTGAGTTGTGTTCAATTTTCTTCCAGTGAGAATGCTTTTATATTAAGATGTTTTGGCTTTATAATAAGTAGGTGCTGGACAAGGCAGGGGTGTGTGTGTGTTTTGACTAATAATGAGGCGTGACAGAATTTGTAACAAACTTAAATTTAGCTTTTTAAAGGTAATTTAACTGTTACCGGATGTGTGTTCCTGTGTGTGTGTGTTTCTGACTGATGTGTACTGACAAATTTTCTAACACCTAGAGCATACTTGACTACTGCCCTATTGTCCTGGTTCAGTGCTATTTGTGTCCTGCAGTTCCTTTAAATAAAATTGTTTCAGGAGTCTTTCTACCCACCTTGAGGTGTGGGACTTGTAAGGGATGTTTTGCTTTAGGAATCAGATATATAATAGGAATAAATTTATGTTAAAAAAAAATATTTTAGTAAAATTGCAAACCTAGGAGTTCCCATTGACTCCTCATCAAGTCCCTAACATGTTTCTCCAATAGCCGGATTTAGTAAAATTGCAAACCTAGGAGTTCCCATTGACTCCTCATCAAGTCCCTAACATGTTTCTCCAATAGCCGGCTTTTAGGGACTTGATGAGGAGTCAATGGGAACTCCTGTGTTTTAATTACTAGCAACCAGTAGTGAATATAGGAATCTATGATACTTATCTTGAGCATACTAAGCACTTAGTGGTATATTTATTAAAGTACGGACGGACACGATACAATGTAGCGTATCATGTTCGCCACACATCGATAAATGACGGCATTTATAATTTCACCAGCAGTTCTTGTGAACTGCTGGTGCAATGCTGCCCCCTGCAGATTTGCAGCCAATGGGCTGCTAGTAAGGGGGTGTCAATCAACCCGATCATATTCGATCCGGGTTGATTTCTGTACGCCGCCTCAGAGCAGGTGGACAGGTTATTGAGCAGCGGTCTTTAAGGCTCCGTATGGAGCTTGATAAATTGATCCCTTAATATTAAGTGATCTATATTTGGGCTTCGGCCACACAAACGTGCCAGCACACTCACGACAAACAATGTCAGATATTGACTCATTGAACACAAACATTTGGGCTTCAGCCGCACAAACATGCCAGCCGTCTCATGGCAAACAATGTTAGATATTGACTCACTGAAAATAAGCATATATCTACAACTTGTATTCCCACAAGGGAGATTATCCCCAGATTAGAAACCTATAAATACGCTACAATATTTGAAACAAGGATAACGAGGGGCAATAATAGACTGCTACAATTGCATACCCTGGCAGCATTTATTTATTTGCATTGTAACTATTGATGCAGATTTTCAATGTTAGATACAATTTATTCTGAAACGTAAGTGAGCAGAGGCTTTAACCTATTGAGCCACACTTGTTGTTACTGTGGTTAACAGCAGCTATTGTATTAAAAATTTGGTAACAAAGTGTATCACAAAAACATACTGTGTAACTGTTTAATTCCCACAGAGGGCAACTCTGCAACCTGACTTAACTTGCTACATTAGGATACTCATTTGTATAGCAGCGGATCTGTATATTTTTGCAAACTCATATACTAGGAGTCCTACCACAGTTATATATCCATCATACATTGGGGTGCATACATGATGTTTATGTAGAAATTATACAATAAGTGTTACTTCTTTAGTTCTATTACTTTTATGCAAGTCATCTCAATGTGAACTACCATCTAAAATTAATCAACCCCTTTGCCACACTTCATGAACCTGGCCATCAAGCTTGTTTCTATACATTGACACACTCTAATTAATAAACTGTTGTTTTGTCTACAGTGATACAGTCTTATCACTTGATACAACTGCTCTTGATTATACCAATTTGTCCTGATATTTCAGCTCCTCCTGGTTGTGGTTTTAATCTATTTTCCCACTTTTTATGTTTTGTGAATCTGATAATAGTTAACTTAAAATATATTCCCTTGATGAGATAATAACATTGTCACAAACTTTACAACATAATCACATTCAGCAACAGACTCAAGAGTGCTAATAGTGTATTCTTGTTAGTGGATCTTTCATCCTCTATATGTTAATAATATTTCACTATTGAGCTGGTCATAGAACTCCTCATTTTGGACAGTTAAATATGACCACACATTCACAGATGTAGATTAAAGGGACAGTAAAAGTCATAAATAGACATTCATGATTTAGACAGAGCATACAATTTTAACAAACTTTCCAATTTTCTTCTATTATTTAATTTGCTTCCTTCTATTGTTATCCTTTGTTGACAGGTGTATCTAGGAAAGCTCAGGAGCAGCAAAGAACCTCGGTTCTAGCTGCTGATTGGTGGTTGCATATATACCGATTGTCATTGGCTCACCCATTTTTTTAGTTAGAAGCCAGTAGTGCATTGCTGCTCCTTCAACCAACAATACCAAGAGAATGAAACAAATTTGATAATAGAAGTAAACTGGAAAGTTGTTTAAAATTGTATGTTCTACCTAAATCATAAGAGAACATTTTTAGGTTTCATGTCCCTTTAAGCAGGAAGATGTCACAGTGGACCCTGAATAGAGAATTAAATGATTCCTATATAAATGGGAAGTTTAACTTTTACACATTCTGGTACACATGATATATATCCGTATACCCATTTAGGAACAGTTTATTTATTTTAAATGAAAATTTGTGTGGTAGATGGTGCTTAACAGAGGAGGTACCATTGGTCTAATAGCTTTACATTTACTTGACATGTTCCCTTTTCTCTCTACACTCCTTTGAGGACAATGGTGGAGAATCATTGGTCTGTGGGTACTCTAGGTAGGTAGGCATGCACGTCTTGAGAGTATGCATTCACATGTCTTTGTATAAGTGTAAAATGTCTTCTTCTTTTGATGCCTTTTACCCTGATTTTATGATTACTTGCACTCAGGTAGGTTACATATTTGTGTGTTCGTCTTTTAACGCTGAAAATATGGTCATTTCAACATTAAAACAGCACCGCATCCATTACAAGTCTTGTCGGTATATTTGTCCCGCAAGCCTTTTAGCCTGTAACGCAACGTTAGTACCGCACTCGTAAAAATGATGTTTTTTCATGGGATTCCCATAGCACTGGTATTACGAGTTTTGCTGTCAGGTTAAAAAGCGAGCGCCACAGCCTAAAACGACAAGATCCGCAATGCCATCTATAGTCAGTAGTTATGAGTTTTACGCTACAAAGCTGTAACATAAAACTCATAACTAATGTGTTAAAAAGTACACTAACACCCATAAACTACCTATTAACCCCTAAACCGAGGCCCTCCACATTACAAGAATTATAATACATTTATTAACCCCAATCTGCCGCTTCAGACATCGCAGCCACTACATTTTTTTATTACCCCCAATTCCACTGCTCCCCGACATCGTCACCACTATACTAAAGTTATTAACCCCTAAGCCACCACCCTCCCACATTGCAAACACTATTTAAATATTATTAACCCCTAATCTGCTGTCCGCCTATATACTTAAGTTATTAAGCCCTACACCGCCGCAACTATAATAAATCTATTAATCCCTAAACTGAAATCCCCCTCAACAAAATATAATAAATTAAGCTATTAACCCCTAAACCAAAAGCCCCCACATCGCAATAAACTTATTTAAACTAGTAACCCCTAAACCTAACCCTCACCCTAATGTAACCCTAACACCCCCTAACTTTAACATAATTAAAATATAGCTAAATTAAACTTACAATTATTAACTAAATAAACCTATTAACCTCTAAACCGCCAGCCCCCACATCGCAACAACCAAAATTAAATGATATTAACCCCTAAACCTAACCCTAACGTAACCCTAACCCTAATGTAATAACAAATTATCAAAAATAATAAAAATTATTTCTATTCTTATACCCATTAAAAAGAAAACCCCCCAAAATAAAAAACCTAATCTAGAATAAACTACCAATGGCCCTTAAAAGGGCCTTTTGTAGGGCATTACCCTAAATAAATAAGCTCTGTTTATGAAATAAAAATACATATAACCATTAACATTACAAACCCCCACCCTCCTAAACCCACAAAACAAAAATAAAAATCTGAAAAATCTAAGCTACCAATGGCCCTCAAAAAAAAAGAATTTGGATGGTCATTGCTCTTTTGAAAGGGCATATAGCTATTTTACTGCCCAAACCCTAATTTAAAAATAAAACCCACACAAAAAAAAACAAAAAAAACCTAACACTAACCGCAAGACGATCCACTTACAGTTTTTGAAGTCCCGCTTGAACGATCTTCATCCAGGCGGCGAGAAGTCTTCATCCAGATGGCCTCTTCAATCTTCATCTCGGCGGCAAAGTCCTCATCCAAGCGGTGAGAAGTCTTCACCCAGGTGGCATCTTCTATCTTGATCCCAGCGGTGCGGAGCGGGTCCATCCTGAAGACATCCAGCGCGGAGCATCCTCTTCATATGGTCACCGCCGAACATTGAATCTTCAATGCAAGGTACGCAATCCAAGATGGCATCCCTTGCATTCCTATTGGCTGAAAATTTCAATTAGTCAATAGGAATTAGAGCTGCTAAAATCCTATTGGCTGTTCAAATTAGACAATAGGATTTAAGCAGCTCTAATTTTATTGGATAATGAATCAGCCAATAGAGTGAGAGCTGCTTAAATCCTTTTGGCTGTTCAAATCAGCTAATAGGATTTAAGCAGCTCTCATTCTATTGGCTGATTCATCATCCAATAGAATAATAGCTGATTAAATCCTATTGGCTGATTTGAACAGCCAATAGGATTTTAGCAGCTCTAATTCCTATTGGCTGATTCAAATTTTTTAGCCAATAGGAATGCAAGGGACGCCATCTTGGATTGCGTACCTTGCATTGAAGATTCAGTGTACGGCAGCGACCGTATGAAGAGTATGCTCTGAGCCGGATGTCTTCAGTATGGACCCACTCCTCGCTTCCGGGATCAAGATAGAAGATGCCGCCTGGATGAAGATTGAAGAGGCTGACTGGATGAAGACTTCTCGCTGCTTGGATGAGGACTTCGCCGCCGGGATGAAGATTGAAGAGGCCACCTGGATGAAGACTTCTTGCCACCTGGATGAAGACTTCTCGCCGCCGGGATGAAGATCATTCAAACAGGACTTTAAAAACTGTAAGTGGATTGTCTTGGGGTTAGTGTTAGGTTTTTTTAAGGGTTTTTTGGGTGGGTTTTATTTTTAGATTAGGGTTTGGGCAGTAAGGCCTAGATTTAGAGTTCGGCGGTAAAAGGGCTGTTAACGCTCCGCGGGTTTTTTTCTGGCCGCACCATAAATTTAACTCTGGTATCGAGAGTTCAAACAAATGCTGCGTTAGGCTCCAAAAAAGGAGCGTAGAGCATTTTTACCGCAAATGCAACTCTCGATACCAGAGTTGCTTACGGACGCGGCCGGCATCAAAAACGTGCTCGTGCACGATTCTCCCATAGGAAACAATGGGACTGTTTGAGCTGAAAAAAAACCTAACACCTGCAAAAAAGCAGCGTTCAGCTCCTAACGCAGCCCCATTGTTTCCTATGGGGAAACACTTCCTACGTCTGCACCTAACACCCTAACATGTACCCCGAGTCTAAACACCCCTAACCTTACACTTATTAACCCCTAATCTGCCGCCCCCGCTATCGCTGACCCCTGCATTACACTTTTAACCCCTAATCTGCCGCTCCGTAAACCGCCGCCACCTACGTTATCCCTATGTACCCCTAATCTGCTGCCCCTAACACCGCCGACCCCTGTATTATATCTATTAACCCCTAACTTGCCCCCCACAACGTCGCCGCAAGCTACTTAAAATAATTAACCCCTAATCTTCCGACCGCAAATCGCCGCCACCAACGTTATCCCTATGTACCCCTAATCTGCTACCCCTAACATCGCCGACCCCTATGTTATATTTATTAACCCCTAATCTGCCCCCCACAACGTCGCCGACACCTACCTACACTTATTAACCCCTAATCTGCCGAGCGGACCTGAGCGCTACTATAATAAAGTTATTAACCCCTAATCCGCCTCACTAACCCTATCATAAATAGTATTAACCCCTAATCTGCCCTCCCTAACATCGCCGACACCTAACTTCAATTATTAACCCCTAATCTTCCGACCGGAGCTCACCGCTATTCTAATAAATGTATTAACCCCTAAAGCTAAGTCTAACCCTAACACTAACACCCCCCTAAGTTAAATATAATTTTTATCTAACGAAATAAATTAACTCTTATTAAATAAATAATTCCTATTTAAAGCTAAATACTTACCTGTAAAATACATCCTAATATAGCTACAATATAAATTATAATTATATTATAGCTATTTTAGGATTAATATTTATTTTACAGGCAACTTTGTAATTATTTTAACCAGGTACAATAGCTATTAAATAGTTAAGAACTATTTAATAGTTACCTAGTTAAAATAATTACAAATTTACCTGTAAAATAAATCCTAACCTAAGATATAATTAAACCTAACACTACCCTATCAATAAAATAATTAAATAAACTACCTACAATTACCTACAATTAACCTAACACTACACTATCAATAAATTAATTAAACACAATTGCTACAAATAAATAAAATTAAATAAACTATCTAAAGTACAAAAAATAAAAAAGAACTAAGTTACAGAAAATAATAAAATATTTACAAACATAAGAAAAATATTACAACAATTTTAAACTAATTACACCTACTCTAAGCCCCCTAATAAAATAACAAAGCCCCCCAAAATAAAAAATTCCCTACCCTATTCTAAAATACAAATATTACAAGCTCTTTTACCTTACCAGCCCTGAACAGGGCCCTTTGCGGGGCATGCCCCAAGAATTTCAGCTCTTTTGCCTGTAAAAAAAAACATACTATACCCCCCCCCAACATTACAACCCACCACCCACATACCCCTAATCTAACCCAAACCCCCCTTAAATAAACCTAACACTACCCCCCTGATGATCTTCCTACCTTGTCTTCACCATGCCAGGTTCACCGATCCGTCCTGGCTCCAAGATCTTCATCCACCCCAAGCGGGGGCTAGACATCCACTGAAGAAGTCCAGAAGAGGGTCCAAAGTCTTCCTCCTATCCGGCAAGAAGAGGACATCCGGACCGGCAAACATCTTCTCCAAGCGGCATCTTCTATCTTCTTCCATCCGATGACGACCGGCTCCATCTTGAAGACGTCCAGCGCGGATCCATCCTCTTCTTCCGACGACTAGACGACGAATGACGGTTCCTTTAAGGGACGTCATCCAAGATGGCGTCCCTCGAATTCCGATTGGCTGATAGGATTCTATCAGCCAATCGGAATTAAGGTAGGAATTTTCTGATTGGCTGATGGAATCAGCCAATCAGAATCAAGTTCAATCCGATTGGCTGATCCAATCAGCCAATCAGATTGAGCTCGCATTCTATTGGCTGTTCCGATCAGCCAATAGAATGCGAGCTCAATCTGATTGGCTGATTGGATCAGCCAATCGGATTGAACTATATTCTGATTGGCTGATTCCATCAGCCAATCAGAAAATTCCTACCTTAATTCCGATTGGCTGATAGAATCCTATCAGCCAATCGGAATTCGAGGGACGCCATCTTGGATGACGTCCCTTTAAGGAACCGTCATTCGTCGTCTAGTCGTCGGAAGAAGAGGATGGATCCGCGCTGGACGTCTTCAAGATGGAGCCGGTCGTCATCGGATGGAAGAAGATAGAAGATGCCGCTTGGAGAAGATGTTTGCCGGTCCGGATGTCCTCTTCTTGCCGGATAGGAGGAAGACTTTGGACCCTCTTCTGGACTTCTTCAGTGGATGTCTAGCCCCCGCTTGGGGTGGATGAAGATCTTGGAGCCAGGACGGATCGGTGAACCTGGCATGGTGAAGACAAGGTAGGAAGATCATCAGGGGGGTAGTGTTAGGTTTATTTAAGGGGGGTTTGGGTTAGATTAGGGGTATGTGGGTGGTGGGTTGTAATGTTGGGGGGGGGTATAGTATGTTTTTTTTTACAGGCAAAAGAGCTGAAATTCTTGGGGCATGCCCCGCAAAGGGCCCTGTTCAGGGCTGGTAAGGTAAAAGAGCTTGTAATATTTGTATTTTAGAATAGGGTAGGGAATTTTTTATTTTGGGGGGCTTTGTTATTTTATTAGGGGGCTTAGAGTAGGTGTAATTAGTTTAAAATTGTTGTAATATTTTTCTTATGTTTGTAAATATTTTATTATTTTCTGTAACTTAGTTCTTTTTTATTTTTTGTACTTTAGATAGTTTATTTAATTTTATTTATTTGTAGCAATTGTGTTTAATTAATTTATTGATAGTGTAGTGTTAGGTTAATTGTAGGTAATTGTAGGTAGTTTATTTAATTATTTTATTGATAGGGTAGTGTTAGGTTTAATTATATCTTAGGTTAGGATTTATTTTACAGGTAAATTTGTAATTATTTTAACTAGGTAACTATTAAATAGTTCTTAACTATTTAATAGCTATTGTACCTGGTTAAAATAATTACAAAGTTGCCTGTAAAATAAATATTAATCCTAAAATAGCTATAATATAATTATAATTTATATTGTAGCTATATTAGGATGTATTTTACAGGTAAGTATTTAGCTTTAAATAGGAATTATTTATTTAATAAGAGTTAATTTATTTCGTTAGATAAAAATTATATTTAACTTAGGGGGGTGTTAGTGTTAGGGTTAGACTTAGCTTTAGGGGTTAATACATTTATTAGAATAGCGGTGAGCTCCGGTCGGAAGATTAGGGGTTAATAATTGAAGTTAGGTGTCGGCGATGTTAGGGAGGGCAGATTAGGGGTTAATACTATTTATGATAGGGTTAGTGAGGCGGATTAGGGGTTAATAACTTTATTATAGTAGCGCTCAGGTCCGCTCGGCAGATTAGGGGTTAATAAGTGTAGGTAGGTGTCGGCGACGTTGTGGGGGGCAGATTAGGGGTTAATAAATATAACATAGGGGTCGGCGATGTTAGGGGTAGCAGATTAGGGGTACATAGGGATAACGTAGGTGGCGGCGATTTGCGGTCGGAAGATTAGGGGTTAATTATTTTAAGTAGCTTGCGGCGACGTTGTGGGGGGCAAGTTAGGGGTTAATAGATATAATACAGGGGTCGGCGGTGTTAGGGGCAGCAGATTAGGGGTACATAAGTATAACGTAGGTGGCGGTCGGCAGATTAGGGGTTAAAAATTTTAATCGAGTGGCGGCGATGTGGGGGGACCTCGGTTTAGGGGTACATAGGTAGTTTATGGGTGTTAGTGTACTTTAGGGTACAGTAGTTAAGAGCTTTAGAAACCGGCGTTAGCCAGAAAGCTCTTAACTCCTGCTATTTTCAGGCGGCTGGAATCTTGTCGTTAGAGCTCTAACGCTCACTGCAGAAACGACTCTAAATACCAGCGTTAGAAAGATCCCATTGAAAAGATAGGCTACGCAAATGGCGTAGGGGGATCTGCGGTATGGAAAAGTCGCGGCTGAAAAGTGAGCGTTAGACCCTTTCCTGACTGACTCCAAATACCAGCGGGCGCCCAAAACCAGCGTTAGGAGCCTCTAACGCTGGTTTTGACGGCTACCGCCGAACTCTAAATCTAGGCCTAAAAGAGCTAAATGCCCTATTAAGGGCAATGCCCATCCAAATGCCCTATTCAGGGCAATGTGTAGCTTATATTTTTTAGATAGTTTTTTTTTATTTTGTGGGTTTGAAGGGGTGGAGGTTTGTAATGTTAGTGGGTGTTTGTAATTTTATTTCATAAACAGAGCTGATTTCTTTAGGGTAATGTCCTACAAAAGGCCCTTTTAAGGGCCATTGGTAGTTTATTCTAGATTAGTTTTTTTATTTTGGGGTGTTTTTTAATGGGTATTAGAATAGGAATAATTGTTATTATTTTTGATAATTTGTTTGTAATTTTCTGTAATGCATTTTTAGGGGGCCCTTTTAAGGGCCCTTGGTAGTTTGGGGGGTGGGGGTTTGTATACTGTTAGGGGCTGTTTGTTTGTTTTTGTAGCAAAAGAGCTTTTTAACTTAGGACAATGCCCAACAAAAGATACTTTTAGGGGCACCCCAAAAGGCCCTTTTAAGGGCCTTTGGTAGTTTGGGGGGTGGGGGTTTGTATACTGTTATGGGGTGTTAGTTTTTTTGTAGCAAAAGAGCTGTTTAACTTAGGGCAATGCCCTACAAAAGGCCCTTTTAAGGCCCCCCCCAAAAGGCCCTTTTAATGCCGTTGTTTAAAAAAAGGATATTAGAATAGGAATATTTTTTATGTTTTTGGATAATTTTGTTATGTTTGTTTTTTGTAATGGTAGGTTTTTTTAATTTTTGTAATGGTAGTTTTTTTTATTTTTTGTAATGGTAGTTTTTTTATTTTTTTATTTTAGGTTTTAGTGTAAGGTAGCTTAGGTTTTATTTGACATGTAATTTTGTATTTATTTTAACTAGGTAGTTAGTAAATAACTATTTACTAGCCAGTCTACCTAGTTAAAATAAATACAAACTTACCTGTGAAATAAAAATAAAACATAAGCTAGCTACAATATATCTATTAGTTATATTGTAGCTAGCTTAGGTTTTATTTTACAGGTAAGTATGCATTTAGTTTTAAATAGGTATTATTTAGTTAATAATTGTAACAAGTTTAACTTAGATCTATTTTAATTATATTAAAGTTAGAGGGTGTTAGGGTTAGGGGTTAATATAGTTTAATTTAGGTTGTTGCAATGTGGGGGCTGGTGGTTTAAGAAGGGTTAATAGGTTTATTTAGTTAATAATTGTAAGTTTAATTTAGCTCTATTTTAATTATGTTAAAGTTAGGGGGTGTAAGGGTTAGGGTTACGTTAGGGGTTTATAGTTTAATTTAGGTTGTTGTGATGTGGGGGGCTGGCGGTTTAGGCATTAATAGGTTTATTTAGTGGTAGTTTTCTTTCCGCAATCACAGGTTTTTTCTGACCCGCTCTCCGCATTGATGTCTATGGGGAAAGCATGCATGAGCATGTCAAATCAGCGCTTGTTTTTGGTGCGGTATAGAGCTTAAAAACACCATATCGCCTGCAAAAGCCTGTTGTTTTTTTTAACTTGTAATGGCAGTGCTATAGGGGATTAAATAACACCACTTTTGTTGCGTTCGTTAATTTCCCTATAACGCTCACAACTCGTAATCTAGCTGACTGAGACTTAAAGGGACACTAAACCCAAATTTTTTCTTTTATGAGATTCAGCTAGAGAATAACATTTTAAACAACATTCCAATTTACTTCTATTATCTAATTTGCTTCATTCTTTAGATATCCTTTGCTAAAAAAATAGCAATGCACATGGGTGAGCCAATCACATGAAGCATTTATGTGCAGCCACCAATCAGCAGCTACTAAGCCTATCTAGATATGATTTTCAGCAAAGGATATCAGGAGAATGAAGCAAAATAGTTAATAGAAGTAAATTTGAAAGTTGTTTAAAATTGCATGCTTTTTCTAATTCACAAATGAAAAAAATTGGGTTTCATGTCCCTGTAATATATGTCAGAGTTGATTTGTTTAGTTTGATTACTTTGTTTAATTAGTTTTATTTTATTATATATTTGGAAAAAAGGACTTGAGTTTAACACATTGCCTAATGGATTCTCTGAAGCTCCAACTCTGGAACTCCCGTAGTAATTTACTGTTTGCTGTTTGTCTTATACAATTTGCTATTGAAAAGTTGCCTTTTTCGTCATCTGTGTTTGCACTTCAGAATCATTAAATAAATATATAAAAATAAAAAAGCAATTTCTTGGTGTTGTAGCAGTGATTTCCATATATGATTGGTTCCTGCAGTAGTTGTACGAGATATCATATATCTGTCTATTAAATAGATAAACGTATGTAAATATCTGTCCTTTCCACTACTGAGGAACTAAACAGGTTTAATGATAATGGACCATATATTCATAAATACATCAAAAATATCTGTGGCTATTTCAGAGTGTATTGCAAACATGTTGAAAGGCCATTTTTGCAGTTTATCAACACCCTTTGGTCGGGAGGGTTGTGATTGCCAAAGCCAAACCTGTCCACGTATAATATGGGGGATTTTTCCACTATTTATTTCGATCCAATCTGAAATTTTCTCTGTTAAAGCTTTGGTTGTGATCACTAAGAACTGAAAAAATGCAAATAAATGGGACTGGAAAGATTGGAACCAATTTATATTTTGGATTACCTTTATTATATATTATTCACCCATGTGCTGTCATTTAGCTCATGTTATTAGATCACCCTATTAGTAATGAAACATACAACTAGACATGTTATAGTAAAAATGTGGTATATCCCAGTATTTTTAGAATTTCACATTGAAATCTAAACTTTTTTTGCACTATTAGAATGTGTATTTAAATCCTGGATATGTCAACAATCGTTCTCAAATATCTGGATTATTTGCATTATGTTTTGAGTAAAGGAGCAAATATGTATGTTATATGTAAAAGGAATATTCACTCAGGTTCAAAAGACCAAATTAGAAGCAAAAAGATAAGTATCCAGTGGAAAAATAGAAAACCAAAATATTCATTATTGCTGATGACTGACTAATTTCATGACATATATGCAAACTATTTCTTAATTATATTGTATTAGTATATAATTAAAACATACTATAAATTCCATATTCTTGTAATCACTAGCAAACATTCTTTTTTTAAGATATTGTTTAATATATTAATTACTTTTTTAACTATTGTCTCAATGATAAGTATGGGACACATTATTTTGGTGGAAAGTCATTTGAAAACCAATACAAAATGTGTTTAACTAAAAGATTAGAGTGACTTTTAATTGGAAAAATGCCTAGCATATCATATTAGCCCATGCAAATTGTAATATATTCCTTAGAGAAATAAAGTGCAAAATATCAAAAACTTTTTTTTTTAAAGAAAATATATAAACTTTTAACTAAAATTTCACTCCAAATAGCAACCTAGTCACATATTCATCATATATACATTATCATATATTACATATACATCATCATGTAATATTAAATCTTAAATGGCATGATATTTTCTGAATAGTTGTACAAGTTTCTACAAGAATGTGATGTATAATTATGATTAAATTGAAGGCTTACCAATAATAGATTTATCAATTTGGTTCCAGGCAGCTGTGTTATCGCCCAGCCAATGACCAACCCACTGCCCGACAGTTGGATATGTAGAGCGACTAACAACAATTCCTCTCTTTCCCGTTATATTTCTCAATGTGCTTTAGGAAAAATAAAATTACTCAATAAAATCTATTAATAACTAAAATGTTATAATATTTTTAAATAAATACAATTATACTTAATTGCAAAATTCATATTAAGAAATTAAATCTATACAGAATAATTTCTAAATTTAAACATAAAATTATAATTTTTATCACAAAAATAAAAAAAACCTATCATTATTATTACCTTTTTTATGAGAATAGTATATAAACTCAAAATTTCTAAATCAATCTTAATAAAGAGGTTTTGTCTCAGCCAAAAATTTTCAATGAAAATAGGAAGTGACCTTGATATTTTCTTTCATTATAGTAATATTTAAATTAGTAAGTCTTTTCAGGTCACAGGCTGACATAAAAATGTCATTTTCCTTTTTGCTCATCAATGTGAAAATTAAGCAACTTTAATGCTTTGCCATAAATTAAATTATTAACTTCCAAAATTATTAGCATATAATCAAGTTTGCTTTAGAATTATGGAATTGAATTAAATACTCTACAATAAATGCTTACATGCACATTATATAGAACATCCCTTATTTTTGACACTTTTGAATATGAAGATATTGCTGATTCAATAATGTACTAGATGGACTAGTCATTGCAATAGCAGCCTTATTTTATTCCTGTTTCTAGGTATTATTAATGTCCTTAATTATATAAATACCTTAGGCAAACTACATTAAGAGATTAATTGTTTTGATTACTACAGGTAATGAGAAGCCAATTCTACTAGAACAGTTCTGAAAAAATATCAATATGATAACAATGCATATCTCTTGTATTCTTCCCCTAGTGCAACATTAAAATTTTATTTATTAGAGGTCAATGGGTTTTAAAGTTAAAAAGATGTAAAGCAAAATTATGTTATTATTTTTCAAGATTTCTTTTTTATTTTATATATGTACTGCATTGACAATTGAACATAATTATGATTTTGTATATATTACAAATAAAAGGTCTAGAAAATTGTAAAAAAAATATGTCCCAGTAGTATCAGAAATTATTTTACAAATCAGTATTATGCAAGACATTTTATAATGAAATATTTTTTTGAATAGCATTACTATTCTAGTTTATGATTATGTAATATATTATATTATTATTACTATAATTAGTTATAAAATGCCAACAGATTCTGCAGTGTTATACAAAATAAAGTACATTTATGGGGTACATTGCAATACATACTCTAACATATACAGTAGAGTAGGTTACATTTGTCAAGGTACTTCACCATAGTAGTTAACTTGATAAACTTAAAGGGATATTAATCAACAAATAAATGCTAGGTAGAATGATGCATTCAAAGAAATAATAACAGATAGATGTATTTTTTACAGTTTCATTAGCCATTTAAATATTGAAAAAATAAGTGCAAAGTTTTAGTGTCTATAAAACAATGATAGTTGCCAAGTTGTTACTTAGGTTACCTTCTCTGCTGTGGTTAATTAGAGTCAGTTAAAAATAGGTTACTAGGGTGTGCAGCCAATGGCTGTGTGGAATATAACAGTGTTCTGCACTTCCATTTCTAACAGGAAATAAAAAGCTCACAATTTCAGAATCAAATTACAGGAAAACGGGACAAAAAATAATTAAAGCATATTGCAGAGTTGTTGTTTTACATATATATATATATATATATATATATATATATATATATATATATACTATTTATCATTTTATAATATCATCTCAAAGTGTTTAATGTCCCTTTAAACAAGAGGAGAGAAATGGTGCTACTGTAGATGATAATATTGGCCAGTTATGTAAATAATAATACTAGACAATGTTTAGATCTGTATTCCAAATGAACAGTATAGCATTTAGAGTTGCATAGTTATGTGATGTCTCCAAACTGAACTAGAGACATATAGAGTAAAATAAAATCTTGTAAGCAGTCCTATATGTTTAATTGTTTTCTTAGGCTGGTATGTGAGCAATAAGGATTCTGCTTGTTGTTTAAGAAACTGTTGTGACTTGAATTAACCATCTCCTTTTTAAAAGTAGCAACATTACCAGATTTTGTTGTTTAGTAGAAGTAATACTTATGCACTTATGATGCACTTGAGAAGCTTAAATAAATATATATATATGAGTGCACTATGCTTTATCTTTGAGGGAGGTATTTTTACCTCTGTAAACTCTGTTTAAACTCTTTGCAAATTGGCCCCTTTATAGTCGCACGTTAAATAACCAGCCATTACAAGTGGCTGGTAAATGCTCACACAAGCTTACAGTTTCACTTTGCACGTAGGGTAATTAACCAGAGGTCAGACCTTATTGCCCCCACAATATAGAGAACAGTACTGTACAGATAAAAAATATGAGCATCTTTTTTTTATTTAAAAACTGCATGAATCAGATATAATTGGTTAAAGTGAGGGGATTGGGGGTTGTTACATTGACATCTATAGAGGACTGTGTTTTTACTCTAAATATATATATATATATATATATATATATATGTATTATGCTTTTTTGCATATATATTTATGTGTTAATAAGTGCATATACACATATAAACACAAAAATATAAATGTATATATTCATATGCGTGTTTATATATTTTTTGGTTGCCCAACGCTGAGTTAATTGACCCCTGCCCTGCACTAGGTGGTTTGCTGTGTCTGACAGCATGAGAACGATGCTCCGATTGGTGCTTATGGAAGTACGCTCTTGAGAGTGCAAGGCTTCCAGGCAATGCGAAGTGAGGTCTCATTCACATTGTGCCTCACTTGTAATACCAGTGCACATTTATGCACGCTGGTATTACTGAGTGGAGTGGCAATATTGGACTTGTGTAAGAGCAATATTGCACACCACTTGTAATCTAGGCCAAAATGTTTTATTTATGAATTTTAAATCAAATCCATGATCCATGTGGGTGTTTATGACCTCCCTATGCATATTTGGACCATGCTGTGAAAAAATATATATGGCAAATATGAGCTAAAATTGCTGGGGGTAACAGATGTCAGTGGGCACCCGATTTCTTACTAGGGTAACACAAAAATGAGGGTAACTAAACTAAATACAACCCTACTGATAGCAAGAATAGAATATTTACCATCACAAAAAGAACATACTAAAGAGCATAATTATTTAACATTTTCCATTTTTAAAGGTAATCATCGAAGACAGAAATTAATTAAAATGGTTTCCTCTGCCATGTAGAGAGCAATTATATGATCATAGTGAAAATATTTATTTTGTGTTGGATCAGGAACATTTTAAAACCAAACATTATTTATGATGAAAAAAAGATAACTTACTCGTAAGTTGGTTTTGCATGTGACCACCCATATAAACTGTGCACATCATAATGTCTTACTGGGGTTCCATCCGGTAGCACCTGCTGACTGTCCATGCATATTGTCTTGTGATTCAGTCCCCTGTGTCTTGATTCCAACTCTAAATTCAAATAATGGTTATCAAATTACTGATATACTGTAAAAATGTGATATAAAAAAGACAAATAGCAAATTTAATGCTAAATGGTTTAATATATTTTAAAATCTGTTTCCAAATTTCATATGGGAAGAAATTGTAGTAAACAATAACAAATGTTATCTCTTCTATTTTGCAGATTTTAACTGAAAAGCTTTCTTTGAACACATTTCTGCATTTACCATAAATCTTAACTTGTCTGTAAATTATTGAATTCAAATATTTTAATTACCCTAGAATCTTTTGGTGTGGAGCTTATAGCAAGCCCAACCTTTGAATATAGAGACACAACACACAGCATACTTGGTGCTATAAAGAATCTTCTACTTGACTATTTCACTAAGCTGGATAGATAGTTCTGCATGACTACTGTTACCCTGATGCGACGTATGTTGTGGACTACATTCTTACAGGAAGACCTTTGTCTAGATGTGACTACGTTCATCCCTTCAGTAGAACCTGAGGTTCAGCAATGCATGATTAGGTGGAATGCTGTATGAACATTTAAGTGGTACAAAGCTATAAGCAACATGAGTTAAAGTTGCATACACACTTGTGGCCCCTTAATATATAGTTAAGACTGGGTCTATGAGGACAGTTAGGAAGAATAAAAGGAAAAGAGAGCGCTAAAGATCACATACCCCTTGGTCTGAGTGGAGGCATATGAATAAAGACTCTCAGTGTAATACTCAATTTTTACTGATTATTTATACAATAAAAGTGTTCAGTGGTCTATTCTCAGCAAGAGAGGCTTGATTTTGGTTATATTTCAGAGAATGTGAAGTTATGCGTGGGGTAAAAATATGGCCTTAAAACAGAGTACTTAAACTTCTTTTTGTATTGCCTTGTGATATAAGCCTCCTATGTTTCAAAATAAATTGTATTTTACATTTTAAGTTTAATGTATATTGAGCTGATATATGCTAGGGTATAGTATTAAAAATAGTTCCATGGTTATTTGCTTTATGACTCTCTAACTTGGTATTCTTTAGGGTCTAAAAATAGCCCAATATAGTATTAATAATCTAAAGTTTCACCCCATTATTTCTAGATGCTAAACTCAGAGATCCATAAGTGACCCGTAATTTCTCAGAAGGGGATATTTTTTTCTAAGGAGTCAGTTTTATCAATTTCTTTCCCACTCAGAAATCTGTGTACTCATAAGGCCCAAGAGTGGCTGTTTAAACTTCGAGGGTATAATATTGAAATCGCAGACCTATTAAAGAAATTTTTAGAAGTGTTATTTACAGGCTAAATTGTTTTGATATTATTCTCTAACCCCTTCTAATAATCAAATCCATGATTTTGGGGTCCCTGATTTTTGATGTGCTAACAGGTGATATTATTATATTAAGTATATTTTAAGTGTACAATTGTAACCACATGTGTATACTATGTTTTTTATTATACCTGTAAATTTTTGCATATTTGGGGGTAAATTTATCATTGTGAGGACAGACATGATCCGCTATAGTGAATAATGTACACCGCACATCAATAAATGCAGACAGTATAACTGCTGGTGCAATACCACCCCTTGCAGATTCGTGGCCAATCACCCGCTAGCAGGGGTGTCAATCAACCCGATCGCATTTGATCAGGCTGATTGGGGTCCGCCACCTCAGAGGTGGAAGATGAGTTAAGGAGAAAGAAAAAAAGAATAATATTCTTACTTGGCATGTATGGAGGATTATTCAAGATATCATTTTTGCAGCCGTAGACTGATCCATGGACAAAACTTGCAGGCTCATTCATATCCTGAAATTAAACAGAATGTTTAAGATATTTAAATATGCATATTGTTTATTAATCATTAGTGTAGCAATTGATATATTTTAAACAGGCACTGACAAACCAATATTAATAATGTTTTCAAATGTATTATTATATCAGGTTCATCACTAGGTTTACATGCTTTCTGATTATTATTTTTTAAGTGCCCAAAAAGTGTAGCCCTACACTCATTTTCATTTAACGTTCACCATTTTGGTAGTAATAAAAAAAATGCTTTAGATTATGTTGCTTAACACTTCTATGTCTTTTTTTTAAAATGTGTGACCTTAATCTAGTTTTGACAAAAAAATATGTTAATCAATAAACTATTTAAATTAGATATATGCCAAGGTTTTTTGGTTAGTTGTGATGTCTGTCTTGTTTATATAATTGTAAATTAATTATTAGTTGAATGCATAGGTCCAGATTATAAAAGGTGCGTAATATAGAATTTCCCTCGCATGCTACCTGCACTAGGAGTAAACTAAATGCGAGTGTCGGGTTACACTTGTATTACAAGTTGAAAGTAAAAATGTATCGCTCACGCACTAAACCAATGTGCGCAAAAAGACAAACTTACAATATCGTGCGCAATAACCTATTCTCCATAGAAGTCAAAGGAGAAAAAAAGTGAAAAAACACACTCTTCACATTGCAGAATATGTTATATGTATTTATAAATATTCATAAATACATATTTCTACAATTATCTTTTGGTACAATATACAATACTAGTCCTAAAGCCCGTTCACACGGGCCATTTTTTGCATTACAGTGGTCCCACCCCTGGCGTTCTCTCCCTCCCACTCTCTTTTGCTTTCTCTCTCTTCCCCTCTCTTTTGCGCTCTCTCCCCCTCTCTCTCTCCATCTCCCCCTCTCTCTCGCTCCCCTCTCTCTCTCGCTCCCCTCTCTCTCTCCCCCCTCTCTCTCTTTCTCTCTCTCCCCCCTTTCTCTCTCTCTCCTCTCTCTCTCTCCCCTCTCTCTCTCCCCCTCTCTATCTCACCCCTCTCTCTCTCTCTCTCTCCCCTCTATCTCTCTCTCTCTCTCTCCCCCCCTCTCTCTCGTGCCTCCTCTCTCTCTCGCCTCTCTCTTTCTCTCTCCCCTCTCTCTGTCTCTCTCTCTCCCCTCTATCTCTCTCCCCTCTATCTCTCTCTCTCCCCCCCCTCTCTCTCTCTCCCCTCTCTCTCACCTCTCTCTCTCTCTCCCCTCTTTCCCCCCCACTCTCCCTCCCCTCTCTCCCCCCCTCTCTCCCTCCCCTCTCTCCCTCCCTCTCTCCCCCCCTCTCTCCCCTCTCTCTCTCCCCCCTCTCTCTCTCTCCCCCTCTCTCTCCCCTCTCTCTCTCTCCCCCCTCTCTCTCTCTCCCCTCTCTCTCTTTCTCCCCCCTCTCTCTCTCTCTCTCCTCTCTCTCTCCCCCCTCTGTCTCTCCTCTCTCTCTCTCTTGCCCCTCTCTCTCTCCCCCCTCTCTCTCTCCCCCCCTCTCTCTCCCCCCCTCTCTCTCCCCCCCCTCTCTCTCTCTCCCCTCTCTCTGTGTCTCTCCTCTCTCTCTCTCCCCTCTCTCTCTCCCCTCCCTCTCTCTCTCCCCCCCCCTCTCTCTCTCCCCCCTCTCTCTCTCCCCCCTCTCTCTCTCTCCCTCTCTCTCATTCTCTCTCTCCTCTCTTTCTCTCTCCCCCCTCTCTCTCTGTCTCTCTCTCTCCCTCTCCCCCTCTCTCTTTCCCCTCTCTCTCTCCCCGCTCTCTCTCTCCCCACATCTCCCCCCCTCTCTCCACATCTCCCCCCTCTCCTCACATCTCTCCCCATCTCCCCCCTCTCTCCACATCTCCCCCCTCTCTCCACATCTCCCCACATCGCTCCCCTCTCTCCACATCTCCCCCCTCACTCCACATCTCCCCCCTCTCTCCACATCTCCCCCCTCACTCCACATCTCCCCCCTCTCCCCACATCTCTCCCCTCTCTCCACATCTCCCCCCTCTCTCCACATCTCCCCCCTATCTCCACATCTCCCCCCTCTCACCACATCTCCCCCCTCACTCCACATCTCCCCCCTCTCCCCACATCTCTCCCCTCTCTCCACATCTCCCCCCTCTCTCCACATCTCCCCCCTCTCTCCACATCTCCCCACATCTCTCCCCTCTCTCCACATCTCCCCCCTCTCTCCACATCTCCCCACATCTCCCCCCTCACTCCACATCTCCCCCCTCACTGCACATCTCCCCCCCTCTCCCCACATCTCCCCACATCCCTCCACCCTCTCTTGAGCTGTTTGAGCTCTCTCCACGGCCCTTCACGCTAGGCTCCGCCCCTTTCACGGGCTTTCGCATTAGACCACGCCCCTTCACGGTCGGTCACGCCCACTTCTGCTCGGTGCAGTCGGCAGAACAGGTAGGGACTTAGGCCAGTGTGTTTGTCCGCGTGCTGTCTCTACTGCGCATGACAGCTTCGGACAAACACACTTGGCCTTTTTTTTTAAATCAAAGTTTTTTATTAAGGTATTTAGCACGACATGAATCACATAGAAACATGAATATAAGTTACATCAAAATAAACAAGTCTGAAGGAGATCATGACAACATTCTTATATCAAACATAACATACTGCATTATTAGTCTAACTCATCCAAATATATTATAAATATTGCATTGATACCTTATATTTTTTTTTTTTTTTATAACATGTTACTGAAGTACCTTTTTATCACAAGTTACTGCCTATTAGCAAGATACGTTAATCTGGCATATATAGAAAACTTATCTTGGTTGGAGGAAACATTTTTCCCTGAGAGGTACTGTATATTATATTGAATGTACTATTAGCATTAATGAAATAAGTATGAAATAAAGTTATAAATATAATGAACATAGAGCGGATTAACACCGCAGGAATATTCACCAAAATGGGTGGATAGAGATGTTAAATTGGGGGGGGGGGGTGAGATACCACATTTGAAACTATATAATGTTAAGCAAAGAACATAAGTTAATTGTGGTTATAGTGCTTAGATACTTATCTGAGCCAGAAGACTGGTAAACATAGAGCCCCTTGCTTTTCATGAGCTAGGCTATAGACACTACTCTTTGGGTCGTATTAGTAATTTAGATCACAACATGTTAGGCATAGTACCGAAAACTTAGTATTCCTCGTCTAAAACAGACCCAATGTATATTACGATGGGATGATAACAACTATTATGCTATCCTGTCTTATAACCCCGTCTGAAAGGACCAACAGTGGATCATAAGTAAGGTGTGATAGACACGTGCTTGACCCTTAATGTATCTTGGTTTAAAACCACCACTATGTATACATAATACTTAATCTGTTTAATCTTAGATATAGAGGGCTTCCTCCCCTGAGATATCAAGACGTATATGATACTATATGATGCCACCTCGGCCGCAAGTGGCTTTTTAAATACTTTATTATAGTCCCATACCTAGGGGAAGGCTATGACGCCCCGTTGGGTCATGTTACACACTGCATCAAGGTAGTTGCTAAAATATGGGTATAGTGTCCCATATGAGTGAGTATACCTTTCTCTACAACCCTGGTGAATGAGTGACTTAACATAGTTAGGGCCGCAACTAGCTAGTTGGTCAAGCTAGCCCTCTGATATTATATGAATTAATATCCTCTGTGCAGAGAAAACGTCTTATATAGCAACATAGTTTAAGAAAAAAATAAAAAAGGAAAACACAAATAGGGTTGTATCTGATTATAACTTATGCACAACATACATATATGGTAGTAAGATTAACTATAGACATGCATAAACTGTTTCTGCCTGTCCTATAAGAGAAAATATATAACAGTCTATAAGTTGACAACATCTGCAATTTTAGATTTGCAACATCAACATGAGAAGTGTGACAAAATTATTAGAAGTGGACAAGTCAACAAAAAGCATCTAGTGAACAGTATGGGATAAACAATAAAAACCATGAGCCATGCGGTGTCAAGCTAAGATAACATGTATAATGACAAGACCATAATGCTATATATAGGTACATATATACGCATAAATATCATGCTTCTTAACTTCAGGATCATGAAATGAGCAATAGGGGTTTATCTAACAGGTTAATATTTATAGTAGCACATTCACTTCCAGGTGGGATATAGCATGCTACCCCCCATTTATATATGTCTGAGAGCAGGTATAGGTAAAGAGGAACAATGCAATTACTCCTCTATTGTTAGTGTAATACAGAGAATAAAAACATTAGTAATTAGGAACTCAATGTCCTCTAAGGATCTGACTCGGTGACATTATTAGAGTAACTTACAATCTATACTGCAAGAAATGTTAGAGAATAAAATAGCCTTAAATGGGTGAAGTAAAGGGAGCGGTACTTATGATACAGTTCAACATAGAGCTTTGTGCCAAATGATAATATATTACTGTACTATTAACATTACTGGCACCTGTGCGTTATGTCCCTTAGCCTACACCAGCTTTTACTCCAATAAAGGGATAGCCTCCTCTGCATAGTTGATTCAGCCCAGAGAGATTACATAGTGGAGACAGGGTTCCGGTAAATAAGAGTAGATCAGTGGGTCTCAGGTATCCATAGCACCCGTCACTAACGAGCTGTGGCCAAACTTGCAGAAGATGGTCCTCTGCAATCACTTCGTCACTGAAGAGCTTTACCATAAATCGAAGTGTCTGCGACTGGAGCTCTGTAGGGGGCAAAGAGTTATTAATGTGACACTGCAGCGTGCTACCCCCTTCTAAGATCAAAGAGGGCTTAAGGGCTGTACTTCTCGTGACTGGTACCGTGGCCACAAAGTTACCGGTTAAGTTAAGTAACAGGTCTGCCTCTGGAAGATATGAAGAGGTGAAGAGCTCAACAGCTGATGTCTCAAACAAAGAGAGAGGTGTCTGCGGTATGTATCCATTAGTCCCTGTAGTGCGGTATACCGGCGATCTATGTTCACAGCCGATAACCTTGCTTCCGACGGCTAGTAAAATTGGGGAGGCCAAACCAGAATCACTGCGAACAAAGGGGTCGGGAGTGTCTCCCAGCTCTGTGAGGTGCTCGCTGCTGCTGGAGTCGGAAACCGGCGTCTCTGCTAGGCTGCGTGTTCTCCCTGTAGACCAAACGGTACTCTCTAAGGTGAAAGGTAAGTGAGCGCTCGTGCTTGTATGCGTGAGGGAGTTTTCAGACTTTAGCCCCTGCGCTTGAAAGGAGGAGGAGGCGGCTGAGAAATCATCTAAATACGGAGGTTGCATTGTGAAAGGTCTGCAATCCTCTCCTGCAGCTTTCCGCTCCAACACAAGTTCCTCGCGCAGCTTGGAAAAGTGGGTGTCCATCTTAGCCTCCAGCTGTTGCAATAAAAGTAGGACCGTCGCCATCTTGGTTAGGCTTCCGCTCTAGTGCACAATAACAGCCCTTATGAGAAGTTAACCGTATAGGTGGTTAAATTAAGCGTTGTTACTATTTTTAGCAATAAGAGTGTTCACTGAGAGGTTTGCTGCTGGATATAAACCACATTACGGCTGACTCTCTAGTTTATGACATGCTATGTCGCGTGGTGGTTCCTTGGCAAACGTGCTAAAACCTCCTTCAAATCTCCACTCTGATGTTTCCTCAGCTCAGCGTTCACTACTAATCCATCTGAGATTCAAATTAATAAAGCTTGGGGAGTTTTTGAGGATATTAGCTGATGGAAAGTAGATAATGTCTGGAGCTTCATTGAAACATGTCTTGCTTCTTCAACGGCTAGCTCCGCCCCCACACTTGGCCTTTTATAGTATAGGATATCTATACCTATATTTATACATGATTATAAATAGGTATAGATTTACACATTATATAAATAGGAATATCTAAACAGGCTATACACGGTAGAACCATATAGCAGTCTAAGCACCTATCTTGATAAAGGCAGGGTTAACTGCCAAAATGTGTAGATTTGCTCACTATTATCAACAGTAAAAGTGTCAGAAATTAAGAGCTGAACAGGGGCAACGAACACTTTGTGATTCTAACGAGTGGTTTTGTGCTTAAAAAAACCTGTTGTGGCGTTATTTTTCTATGATCCATAAACACTTCTGAAACTCCTATATGGTGAAATCCCTCCTTTACATATATAATTGGTTGGTGGAGCAGAACAGGTTTATCCAGCACTTTGTGTACATAACGAGTGTCTCTGGCTTTTAAATCCTATCGTGGTGCTCTAATTGATCTTGTTGTGAGAAAGAAAAAGAATCCCTGACAACTTGGCAAGCTAATTAGCATCTACAGTGTAACATGATTCCTTTGTTTACAATATATACAATTGATCTGTTGGTGCTCTACAAATAACCAATAATAATAATAATAATCCCTTGCGAGCAGACATTCTGTTTCAAAAGACAGACCTACTAACCAATCAGAAGGGAGAAATGTATGTCACGTGTCCTGGAAGTTCTGTCCACTGGAACAGATGATGATCGCAGAAACCAAGCGTTTACAAACACAGTCACCAACGATCACTTGATCAAAGAACAAAGAAAGAGTTTGGTCCGTACTCAAAATATTCTTTCTGTACTCCAACAGACTAACCTTGCGCTATTGTAAGTGGGTCCAATATAGACTTTGATACTCACAAGACTGTGATACGAATACGACAATGCTCTGTCCTACATTTTTAATCTATTTTTTCTCTTTATTTTCTGTGCCAATTTGGCGATTTTATTGTATACTCATGAACATGTTTTAATATGTATTTCAATGTAGATGTCTGCATCTGATTATTTTTATACATATAATTATATATACATTGCCTGCTGTTTAATAAATATCAATATTTTATATATTTTGGTCTCATCTGGAGCGCATTTCCCCTACTTTTTACTATATCTTTTATGAATTCACATTTCTTGAGATTTGTGTGAATTTTGGGGGATTTTTTGCTAATCACTGTCGAACCAGGGAGCCATCACACCACATTTTTCTTTTTAAAGTCTAAGCACCTACCTAACAGTAGAACAGGTAAATTCAGGAAGCATTAACGCTGACTCACAGAGAAACCTGAATACAGATAATTTAGATGGCTGCAACGCACAACCGCCACCCATACTAAGAGAAGCTAGGTTTATAATCTCAAAACAAGACCTGAAGGGGACTACGACTAAACACCACGGTTATCACCTAAGGAGGACCAGCTGCAGTGATAACCTGCTATTCTGTGAACCCACAAGCTTATAATTATACATTCACCTCAGTGTCCTTTGAAAGAACACTTGTTAATGGACAGATTTCTAACATCAAACAAAATGTCTCACAGGGCAAAAGCCCAAGATAAAAGGGGTAAAGGGGTCCCTGATCCCCTACCCCATCACCATCGGCCATACCCGCAGGCACAACTGCAGACACTTATATGCCTCCCACTGAACAACAATTGAACTATTTACTACTGGAAACTACTACTACTACTAGAAAACCTGCAGAAAGTCATGGATAGCCTCACAACTGAGGTCAAGCAATTTAATTTGAGATTAACTACAGCAGAATTATTACTATTGTTATTATTATTATTATTATTATTATCAGGTATTTATAAAGCGCCAGCAGATTACGCAGAGCTATACAAGTAATAATAAAAAAATTACAGGGATGCATTACATACACAAGTAAACAAGTACAGTAGGGGTACAATACAGTCTTAGGTGCAATAACTGAGTTATACAAAAGGAGAGGAAAGCACTGCACTTAAACACAATCAGTAGTAGTTCACTTTAAATACAAACTGGCCTACAGGTAGAGAGGCTCTCAAGCTAACAATCTAAAAGAGAGGAAATGGACACAGGAGGTAAGGGAGAAGGGAAATATGTCTGATATAAGGCAGGGTAAACTGAGAGTGAGTAATGACGTAGGCAAACAATAAGAAAAAGTGTGTGGTGAGAAGGCAAATGAGGATTGGAAAATAGTAACAGAATGTGGTTGTGTCAGTACAGAGGCTGTAAAAATGAAGTAGTGTCTCTATCCTGAATCATTAGTGACAGCTGCACCTAATTGCTGTTAGGAGGTGTTTATATATTAAGGTAAACACCAGGGTGGGTGGTGGAGGGAGGATTGGCTTCCAGAGCTGGGCAACTTGTGTAGTTAGATTTGCAGCTGTGAGAAAGATAATGTTAAGGTAAAAAATCCTGGTTATAAAGTAATAGGGGAGGTGTAGTTTGAGACAGAGTAGAAGGGGAGACAAGACATTGGAATGTTACAATAATAAAAGTATATCAGGCCTAGAAGATGGTCACAACACCTCTACTGTACAAGTAAAAGACCTAATCTAATTCAACAGAACATTTCCCTTCATCAGAAAATATATGACTTAGAAAACCATTCCTGCAGGAACAACGTCAGACTTGTGGACCTGCCTGAAACAGTTCGACCATCTGAGCTACTTTACTTTACAGAACACTCTTTACCAAATTTACTGAAAGTCTCAGCTGAGTATATTCTTATGAGAATGTAAAGAGTGCACAGAGTTGGCAGCAACAGAACACCCTTTTCTGATAAAAATGCTCCACAAGAGGAGTAATGATTAAGTATCTGAACTTTCAGTCCAAAATCCAACTCTTAAGACCATACAGGAAATTGCAGATGCTCATCTATGACGATAAAATAATCTACTTGTTCCAGGACTACTCTTTACATGTCCAAACATGAAGAAAGGAATTTGCATCTCGTTGCACACTGCTTCACAAGGAGAACCGCCAAGCTACCCTACTGTATCCAGCTCATCTACGCCTCAACACCCTAAAAGGTCTCAGATTTTTTGACTCATCTAAAGATGCCCAAGCTTTCTTGGATCAAGACAAGGAACCTCCACCGAAATGTCTACATAACCAGCAAGATTCTTCTAGATATCTCTCGTCACCTGAACTTACCTAAAACATACCCACATATGGGTTAAGGGACTCTAAACAGGACCCAATATGGCTTGGTTCCTGTTAAGGTTGTATGTTAAATCTTATTATGGCTTTTTAATATTTTATTGTTTACTGTTGTATGGTTATGTTATAGCTGTGAGACATTACAATCTCTTAGACACCATACTTATATTTGCCCACCTATCCCTGGACAATAGCCCCTAATCCCTTTCTGGAACTTCCCCATAGTTCACTTTACACCTCGCTGTTTAAGGCCCTCAAATGACAGTAAAAATCCTATCCTGGAACAAAGTGGGGATTAACTCCCCTATCAAAAGGAAATCTGTCCTAGCCTGAAAAAAATCACAAGCAGATATCATGGGGCCAATTTATCAAGCTCTTTATGGAGCTTGAAGCCCCTGTTTCCGCGCAAGTCTTCAGGCTTGCCGGAAATGGCAGTTATGAAGCAGTGGTCTAAAGACTGCCTGCTCTGAGGCTGCGGACGGAAATCAACCTGATTGAATACAATTGGGTTGATTGACACCCCCTGCCGCGAATCTGCAAGGGGCGGCATTGCACAAGCCATTCACAACAACTGCTTGTGCAATGATAAATGCAGACAGCGTATGCTGTCTGCATTTATCGATGTTTGGTGGACATGATACACTACACTGTATCATGTCCACTCGCACTATGCTAAATCTAGCCCCATGTGTCTACAAGAGACCCATCTGAATGAAATGGAACACGCAAAACTAAAAATAAATTGGATAACAGAAATAGTCTCTGCCACCTATAATAATTCCACTAGAGGTATGATTTCCAATATCAGCTGGACACTAAGATTGTTGACCCAGACGGAAGGTTTGTTACTGTGAAGTTTAAATGGCAAGAAAGAAGGTATACCTTGTGTAACAAATATGGTCCTAACCAAAGTGACCTGGAATGCTGGTAAGACCTGACAAGATGCTTAACCCAGCGCTAGTCAGATTCAAAGACCCCATTAGTTATGACCCTTTGAAACCAACTTCTACCCCAACTACATATCCACTAAAGATATTTGACACCTTACACTGAACCCTTGGTGTTTAAGATATTTGGAGGAAACAAAACCCTATGGGATGAGTCTTTATATGTGCATCTCATGCACACAACACACAGTCACATACAGATCTCTTCCTCACCTCTGCATCCCTAGAACTCCCTAGAACTCTTGATCACTGAAACTAGAATCAACAATATCACCATATCAGACCATGCCTCTATTTCTCTGAGACTCTTTGCAGCCCCACTCCCCTTACCTCCCAATCTGTAGGAACCCAAGATTCCAAACAAGCTCGCTGTTCCCTTGTCTTTAACAATTAGAAACACCTAGGGATTGACAAATTGAGTAAAATTCGGGACAAATGTACTAAGTCAGTGCTACCTTTTGATATTATATGTCTAACCTACTCTATTCCCCCAAACCAGAGGTTTGCCTACTTCCAATTATGCCACTACACAAGCCAGGTCTTACGGACCTGCAACACATTCTGGGAACTTACCCCACTAGGCCCTACATATAGCAAATTTCATTCAAATAACTTTTCTGTATCCCCAATATACAAACTACTACTACAGGCAAAGCTACCCAGCGCACAACAAGGTTTAATGACTACTTGGAACAAACGCAAAGTCAGACTTCAGCAGACCTTAGAGAATCTCAGATTAGAGTTGTATACCAAGACTACATTACCCCAATAGGCGGAGCAAATGGAGGAAACATTTCTCTAATATATGTAGTAAATGTTCTTTCCGACTTCCTACACTACCTATGGTACTGCCCAAAAATTCAGAAATACTGGAACCGAGTCTCCTACTGGCTTTCTAAAATGATGCACCAGCAGTTGTCACTTACACTGTCACATATACTATGCTTGGACCAACTACCCTGTGGGAGACGCAACCAGAGACTGATGACTTGTGTTATATTGCAAGCTAGGTAATGTATATTTTGCAAATGACTACATAGGGAAGCACCTATGCATTTTGTAAGCAAATGTTACTTAAATATGTCATCTATGAGCAATTTGATACCACGTTTAATGTTTCCATGAGAATTCCAAGCTTCCTAGACAAATGGTAGCTATATCTAGAATTACTAGACTTGCCAACCAAGAGACAGCTTTGGTCTCCTTTCAGAAATACCATATACGTATATATGCCAGAAGCAAATCTTAGAGGAGAGTGAAATATATGGGAGCAAGCAGAATATGTGTATTTTGAGACCGCACACAGACCTATTGATTGTTATGAGTTTATTAAGTTTGCTATAATTGTTTAGTTAAATGGAAAAAATAATCAACATATGCCCCATAACATGTCAGTGTTATCAATGTAGAATTCCATGTAATGTACTCTTTGCAACCTGTACCTACTAAGGAGGCAGGGTTATTACTGATATGTTTAAAAAAAAAAAGAAAAGAAAAAGAAAATGTCAATGTTTGGATAACTATCTTGATTAAACTGGGGGAACACAGTAGGACTTTAGGGACCCTGGACATGGAGGGATGCGTGACTTGATATCCTGAGCATATATAATTCATTGTTTTTCTGTTTGTCCATTCGAAAATGTTAACACATTTACTGTATCTAACTGTCTGATATTTAATAAATAAAAGTTCTAGAAATAGGAATATCTATTTAAAAATACTTATAGCATATTGTATATGTGCAGAACAATGGAATGTTAAATATTTACAGTAAATGCATAGTTAAAACATTTATAAAAAATTAATATTGCTTATATATGCTTGTATATGTTCTCATGTACTTGACAGCAAAGGGCTTCAATGCACACACACACACACACACATATATATATATATATATATATATACATATACAGTATATATGTATACAGTACGTCATATATACACATTTAAATACATAAATACATATATACACATATATGGACATATAAATATATGTACATATACATCTTTAGACATGTACATGTATGTATCTCTATGTTAAACAGCTGAGATCTCATATCATTGAGCCTGTATAACTTTTGTGTGCAATATTTCTTTTAATAATTTTTATTAGATGGTGTTATTATGAGTGTAAGTGTACTTTGTAATGTATTTTTTATGTGTTTTCTGACACTTTTTTTGTTTTGCGAAACAGTTCTGAGGTTGCGGTAAACATTCTAGCGTAAATCCCAAATGTGCTCCTTTCAACGTGTAATATGAGCGCAATTTAACTTGCGCACAAACAAATGTGAAATCCCAATAGAGCTTGTGATTAATTGATAGCACTCCACTCGTATTTTAATTCATCGCTATTACAATACAAAAATATATATTTCATTTTATAAAATAACTGTCTTCCTGAAGTAATCTGTCATAGGAAGTTAAGAACACATATTATATAAGTAATTATTAATTATATGCTGGATGGTATTATCTTTGTTCAAAATGGCTTTCAGATAGCTAAAATTATTAACACTACCTATATAAACTTGACCTATGAAGAGTAATTTCTCTCATTTGATTCATTATCATTTGATAATATCTTGCCTCTTTACAGTCTGCCTAGGTATAATTTTGTGAAAACAGCACCTTTATCGCACAATTACCATGCTTAGCCATCACAAGCCTGCAAAAGACAGATTATTCACCAAACTCTAGGGGCTCCATGTACGAAGCAGCGAAAGCTGCTCCGGAGCCTTTGCGGGGCAGGTTCGCATATGCGAGCCTGCTTACCGCAATGTAAGAAGCAGCGGTCATTAGACCGCTGCTTCCTACACCCTACGCCACCTCTTAGGTGGCGAAGCAAAATCACCGAGAGCTCGCTCGCTCTCGGTGATTGACAGCCCCTTCAGTCGCGTGATTGGTCGCGCGACTGAAGGGGCTGGCATTACACACTCCGCTGAGTGTGTAATGGTACATACGGGCAAGCGGATCAATAGATCCACTGCCCGTGTGTAGCGGAGGCGGGCGGACAGCTTCGCGAGTTAAGAAGCTGTCCGCCCGCCTCTTAGTACATGGAGCCCTAGGTCTAGATTACGGATGGATCACAAATTTGTGCTCCTGCGAGTGCTTTATCTGCGCTCAACTTTTTTTATCCTTGCACGCCCAGTTGCACATTTATTACAGGTCGCAAGTAAAACTTTTGTGCTCTTGCGGTCGCATCCTCGCACAGAAAAAAAGACTTTGCGAAGTTGTGGAAGAAGGTTCGTATTCCCCCATAGACTTTAATGCAGACACGTTTTGAAAAAGAAAAAAATAAGAGCCACCAGCTTACGCTAACACGAGCGCAGGATTGCAATGAGCTATATGTATGTATTTCTAGACATATGCATATCTGTATTTAAATGTGCATATATGTCTGTAAATACACACATACACATATAAATACATATATACATTTGTATAGAAATACATGCATAAATATTTATATACATACATACATGTGTTGCTATGGAACCCTATGTAAAAGCACTTTTGGCCAGTTTTTTTTTCTCTAAAACCTGACATCTCATATCTTTGAGCCCTTATAACTTTTTATTGCAATTTTTAAAAATATTTTTATTAGATAGTGTAACTGTAATTGTAAATGTATTTTTGATGTGTTTTGCGACACTTTTTTGACTTGCGTAACAGTTAGCCAGATCTCTGAAGTTGCAGTAATCATTCTAGTGTATATCTTGATTGCGCTCATGTGTTCGCATTTACTTTCAACTTGTAATATGGCAAAATTAAACTTGCATGCACATGGCCACAAATATCTGATATGGCTTGTGCATAACAGTAATCTAGCCCTTAATGGGAATCCGTTTCATCTTATTTGTAGAAATATATATGGAAAAGCTTAACTAAAATGATAACTTGTTATTTGGTAAAAAATAAAAAAATAATTAAAAAATGTATATAGTACACACTTTAAGGAACATGCTCAAATGTTTCACATATACATTTGGGATGTACTTGACGTATACTAATTGATTGATTTATCAGACAATCTGCCATTTTTAAAAGCTAAGGGAGAAAAAATAAAACTTACTATCCAGAGGCCATCAAACCTAATGTATTTCTCTCTGTATTCCTTGCATAGTTCATGCCACCATCCAGCTGTGCCATTCTTGAAAAAGTCAGGGAATGCAGTATGAGCTCTATATGCCTAAAAATAATTAAAAAAAATGTTATCAAGGAAAAAAAAAACACTGAAACATTTTTTTAAATACACCTTAAGTGCAGTGAGGTACTAATGCTACTGTAATTACAAGCTGAAGTTCACACAGAACCTCTATTCTGTGATCAACATACTACTGAGCATTATAGAATAAGGGATTTTTTCCTCATTCTAAATAAATACTGAAACCTTCTATTGGAGATAGATTTCACTCTGGGTATGCAGGCTTTGATGTTTTTAGAGTGTCTCCATTATTCACTATCATAAGCCCAATTGGCAAATCTAAACATATCTAGAAGTCCATTATTATTTGAAGAGTAAAAAATTCTAGCTCCTGATAATGTATCAAATAAATCTGTTTTCCATAACTTGTAGTTTTCCGTTATAACTTTTAGCACATACTATGGTTGTTAAAGTTTAAAAAATGTGAATTCTACATAATCATTGAGTAGGTAATTCAAATTTCCACGACAATTTGCAGCTCTTAAAATGTAACAAGTATCCACATTAAAGGTATAAACAACAAAATTGTTCACCTTAAGGGTTCAAAAACTCACTGCTATGTAGAAAAATTGTTTTTTTTTTATTATTATATTGTAATGTAGGTGTCCTGCTAAAAAAGATAAGCAGCTTTCAAGCTTAAATGTGGCTTTCTAAAATTCTTTTGAGGAACCTCAAGTAACTGATGAGAATTGTAAAATAATCTCACTAGACCAAAGAAAAGAATATGGCCCTATTGTCTCTCAAAGGTGTGAGAACACTCTTTACATGTATGGTGGCATTATAAAGTTTAAAAGAGAATACCACATACTATTAAGGGGGCAGTGAATTCAAAATTACACTTTCAAAAATTCAAATAGAGCATGTAATATTAAACAACTTTCCAGTTTAATTCTATTATCAACTACTACAGGGAGTGCAGAATTATTAGGCAAGTTGTATTTTTGAGGATTAATTTTATTATTGAACAACAACCATGTTCTCAATGAACCCAAAAAACTCATTAATATCAAAGCTGAATAGTTTTGGAAGTAGTTTTTAGTTTGTTTTTAGTTATAGCTATTTTAGGGGGATATCTGTGTGTGCAGGTGACTATTACTGTGCATAATTATTAGGCAACTTAACAAAAAACAAATATATACCCATTTCAATTATTTATTTTTACCAGTGAAACCAATATAACATCTCAACATTCACAAATATACATTTCTGACATTCAAAAACAAAACAAAAACAAATCAGTGACCAATATAGCCACCTTTCTTTGCAAGGACACTCAAAAGCCTGCCATCCATGGATTCTGTCAGTGTTTTGATCTGTTCACCATCAACATTGCGTGCAGCAGCAACCACAGCCTCCCAGACACTGTTCAGAGAGGTGTACTGTTTTCCCTCCTTGTAAATCTCACATTTGATGATGGACCACAGGTTCTCAATGGGGTTCAGATCAGGTGAACAAGGAGGCCATGTCATTAGATTTTCTTCTTTTATACCCTTTCTTGCCAGCCACGCTGTGGAGTACTTGGACGCGTGTGATGGAGCATTGTCCTGCATGAAAATCATGTTTTTCTTGAAGGATGCAGACTTCTTCCTGTACCACTGCTTGAAGAAGGTGTCTTCCAGAAACTGGCAGTAGGACTGGGAGTTGAGCTTGACTCCATCCTCAACCCGAAAAGGCCCCACAAGCTCATCTTTGATGATACCAGCCCAAACCAGTACTCCACCTCCACCTTGCTGGCGTCTGAGTCGGACTGGAGCTCTCTGCCCTTTACCAATCCAGCCACGGGCCCATCCATCTGGCCCATCAAGACTCACTCTCATTTCATCAGTCCATAAAACCTTAGAAAAATCAGTCTTGAGATATTTCTTGGCCCAGTCTTGACGTTTCAGCTTGTGTATCTTGTTCAGTGGTGGTCGTCTTTCAGCCTTAACTTGGCCATGTCTCTGAGTATTGCACACCTTGTGCTTTTGGGCACTCCAGTGATGTTGCAGCTCTGAAATATGGCCAAACTGGTGGCAAGTGGCATCTTGGCAGCTGCACGCTTGACTTTTCTCAGTTCATGGGCAGTTATTTTGCGCCTTGGTTTTTCCACACGCTTCTTGCGACCCTGTTGACTATTTTGAATGAAACGCTTGATTGTTCGATGATCACGCTTCAGAAGCTTTGCAATTTTAAGAGTGCTGCATCCCTCTGCAAGATATCTCACTATTTTTGACTTTTCTGAGCCTGTCAAGTCCTGCTTTTGACCCATTTTGCCAAAGGAGAGGAAGTTGCCTAATAATTATGCACACCTGATATAGGGTGTTGATGTCATTAGACCACACCCCTTCTCATTACAGAGATGCACATCACCTAATATGCTTAATTGGTAGTAGGCTTTCGAGCCTATACAGCTTGGAGTAAGACAACATGCATAAAGAGGATGATGTGGTCAAAATACTCATTTGCCTAATAATTCTGCACCCCCTGTATACATTTTCTTGGTGTCCTTTGTTGAAGGAGCAGTAATGCACAACCAGGAGCTAGCTGAACACATTAGGTGACGCAATGACAAGAGGTATGTGTGGTCGCAAATCATCAGTTAGTTCCAAGTAGTGCATTGCTGCTCTTAAAGGGACAATCTAGTCCAAAATAAACTTTCATGGATCAAATAAGGCATGTAATTTTAAACAACTTTTCATTTTACTTTTATCACAAATTTTGCTTTGTTCTGTTAGAATTCTTAGTTGAAAGCTAAACCTAGGAGGTTCATGTGCTAATATCTTAGACCTTGAAGGCCACCTATTATCTGAATGCATTTTGACAGTTTTTAACCACTAGAGGGTGTTAGTTCATGTGTTTTTCATGTGTGTCATATAGATAACACTGTGTTCACGCATGTGGTGTTACTTTGGTGTCAGCACTGATTGGCTAAAATGTAAGTCTTTCAAAAGAACTGAAATGAGGGGGCAGTTTGCAGAGGCTTAGATACAAGATGATCATAGAGGTAAAAAGTGTATTAATATAACTGTGTTGGTTACACAAAAACTAGGATTTGTAAGACTTAAAACGCTATACAATTAACCCTACAAGAGCTTTTGTTACGACTGGTCTCATGGCCAGAACATACTGTATATAACAGACAGAAAAAGGAAAAACAAAAGTGATAGGAAGCACTAAAAAGCACTTAAAAGCATATAGGGTTAAAACCTTCAGGAAGTGAATTCTATGTTACGATATAGCGCAATGGCACATAATAAAAAAAAAAAGCATCCATATATAAAATCACTGATAATTTATTAAAGAATATTGATAAAACACCTAAAATACATCTAAATATATATATATATATATATATATATATATATATATAGAGGACGTCTCCTCTTATATAATTCAATTAACATATAGTTGCGATTGCCAGGACTTTCAAAAGAGATGGGCAATTGCAACTATAGGTTATTTGAATTCTATAAGAGGAGACATCCTCTATATATATATATATATTTAGCTGTTATACATTTTAGGTGTTTTAACAATATTCTATAATAAATTAGCAGTGATTTTATATATGGATGCTTTATTTTTTTAATATGTGACATTGAGCTATATCGTAACATAGAATTCACTTCCTGAAGGTTTTAACCCTATATGTTTTTTAGTGCTTCCTAGCGTTTTGTTTTTCCTTTTTCTGTCTTTTTTATGCAAAACTAGGGAATGGGTAATAAAGAGACTAGGGGGCATATGTATCAATGTGCGAGCGGACATTATACGAAGTAGCGTATCATGTCCGCTGCACATCGCTGCACATCAATAAATGCCGACAGCATACGCTGTTGACATTTATCATTGCACCAGCAGTTCTTGTGAACTGCTAGTGCAATGCCGCCCCCTGCAGATTTGCAGTGAATCAGCCGCTAGCACGGGGTGTCAATCAACCTGATCGTATTCGATCGGATTGATTTCTGTCTGCCGCCTCAGAGCAGGCGGGCAAGTTATGGAGCAGCGATCTTTATCAAGCTTTATAACGGAGCTTGATAAATATGCCCCTATCTATCTTTTAAAACAATTCTGGTGTAGACTGTCCCTTTAAGCCTACATATGTATTCTCTTCAACAAAGGATATCAAGAGTATGAAGCAAATTTGCTAATAGAAGTACATTGTAATGTTTTTTTTAGAATTGTATGTTCTATCTAAATCTTTAAACTATAATTTTTACTTCAATCTCACTTTAAACAGTCATGAGCAATAGGTGAAGTTTACTACAAGTTTCCAGAAGTAATGTTTTACAGAAAATATAAACCATCCAATTCTTGCTAACTTATGTGTTAAACATTCTGACATGTATTGAACATTTCTTATTCTTAAACAGTTATTCATGTACAATATTTTAAAGCCTAAACTCATTTTAGACCTCTTTCAAATAATAATAATAAAAAAGAAATCTATTAGGCATTTGGTACCGTTACATCAAACTGAATAATGGTAAAAATAATTTGGCACTTACATTATTCAATATAAATTTGTGACTGATCAAAATCCTAAGTAATTAATTCTCAGGTAAGATAACTGATAATCCCAAACATTAAATTGTTTTATACTTCAAATATGTAACGTAAAAGTTAGATATTTGTTCTTTTTGAACATTTTTTTTAATCAAGAAAGTTTCTCATTTTTATGAACGTACCTCAACTTGTTCATCCCAACCATAAGAGTCATTAACCACTACACCAGGTAAGTCAGGCCAAACCTAGTAAAGAAACAGATATTGAGTTAGCTATTTTGTAAGATAATGTTTTCATCAAAATGTAATTATATATATATATATATATATATATATATATATATATATATACACACACACACATAGAGAGAGAAAGAGAGAGAGAGGGGGAGAGGGATATAAAAATTGCATTTAAGTTTCTATTAATACTGGACATTTTAACAGTATGCACTTATTATCATACTTATTGTCATACTTCAAAAGTGTGGTGCAAGAAAACATATTTATTTACCTACAAATACCATAAATATACTCTAATCAATTAAAGAATACACAAGCTTTTGAAATATTACCAACACATTTCAGCCCCTACAATGCAGCATTAATGTTTCCTCCCCTGGTGAAAATATTTGTAACATAGTAGAGTATGGGATTTTTTACATTTATAAACATGCTTGATATATTGCATTAAGATCTTCAGCATACATCTGCTAATTTAAATGAGCTTAGACTCACTTCCTGGCATATACTGATAGAAATTACAGTAAACATGTGAAGCCATTCCTGGATATCTTTTATGATAACATGCAATTATGGAACTTAGCAATCTTTTTCCATCTGAAGGAGCTAATTAGTCTGTTATTCTAGAAGTTATAAAACTGTGTAATGTAGGAGACTAAATAACAAATATACATATATAGATATATACCTTTCCCCATACAATTCCACTTCCATCTCCCCATTTAATAAACACATCTTTCTCAACTCCACTTGTAAATGCTTTGTAAGGCTCGGTTTCATTCCCTGCAATAGCTGGATCCTGAAAATTAGAAATAAATATAAAAGTGTTATAAAATAAATACACTGCATACTTACATGTTTTAAACAGCATAAAACCTACCAGCATGATAATGAATCTCATTCCAGCCAATCTGATTTTGTCAACAAAGTTAGGGAGATCTGCAAATTCATCTCCAAGAGTAAAATCCATCTGCCTCTCCATGTAGTCAATATCAGCATATTGCACATCCTTAAAGAGAATGTATATAGAAGTTAAAATATAATTAAGACACTACATTGTCATTATTAAATAACTTTGGGATCATCATCTGTGATCATGTTTTCACCACAAACTATAATTTATTTATTACATCTATGTAACCTCCAGAATGGTTTAAGAGTATGAGATTTCACCAGCCAATCAGAGACTTGGGCAAAGCTTCTGTGTGGGAGGGCTCAGGGGGTGTCAGTGCTATATAAAACAGGGTTGGGTATTTTTTCTTCTCAGGATCAAAATATGCCTCTGCAGGAGGCCTGCCACTTCAGAACGCTCACAGCTAGAGATCCAGGAAGCAGAGTAACTCAACTTCAGGAAAGTTGCTGTAAGTAAGTAGTGAACTCTCATGTATGTTGGACTAGTGGGTCAGTTCAGTCACGTCTACCTGTGAAGCTAAAGCTGATGTGGTGATCAGCAAATTGGCTACATCTTCTCCCAGGATGCAATAACAATTATTACATATAAAATAGTGATTTGCAATCATGGTGTCAGCACACTGTTTACGGGTTTATTTAGGGTTTTAAAAAAATTCAGGGTTAAGGTTGAATAGGTGATAGATTGCCCATAGCATCTTTATTTGAGCATTATATTTTTCTTAATGTATATTGTATTCTATTCCTACTTCAAATTGTATCTTACTATTTTAATGCAGTATTTTAATTGTGTATCCCTTGGAGTAGCACAAGCATGCTAATAATAATAATAATGAGAAGAAAGGGTAGAAGAACAAATAGAAGAAAAAGTATTTGTCTCTTTCATGATTTATAGAAATGATATACTGATGTCCAAAATCATAAAATAATTATTAGCCACTATTCTAAAATATAACTACAAAAAGAATCTAGCAAAAGAGATCTTTGTGGAAAAGCTTCTATATCTAATGTTTGCTGTAGCATGTTATACACTCATGTCTTTTTTTCATGGGGCATCTAGCAATGATTGAAGATGGGAGATTATAACCACAAACTTCAATCTAAAATAGAATGTGCTTAGATCTATTGTTAACCATAATGCCTATACCTTCCAGGTGCAAGAATGTTCTGGCTGATAATGTTGATCTCAGGTAAAAGAGGTTTGGGGTTGGGGGAAGTTTTAGGAATTGGGTTTGGTATTTAGGGATTGTGTTTTAGATTAGGGATTAGGGCTAACTTCATGGATGCCAGAAAACATAATTCAGCCCTCTTCAGCCTCCATAGAGTATTGTGACTATTTCAATAGCATGGCTGCAATATTATGACAGCAGTCTTTTCACCATTTGAGCAACATTTCAATGTTTAGTGATGCCATATGTATATACTGTATATATATTTTATTTTAATTCTTAAAAACCAATTTCTAATTTACAATCAAGTGTTTGAATAATCTTTAATTATGAAAAAGCAAATTATCAAAATTACAAAACGTTGACTTACATATGGAATGTTTGCTTTCACCATGTCATTAAATATTTGTTCTATTTCACTGGTATTTTTATATCCATAACGGCACAACTGGAATCCAAGTGACCAATAGGCTGGCATGACTGGACGCCCTACAAGCTATAGTTAAAAGAACAAAAAGAAAAGGTTTATTTAAAAAGTAACAACTTTTAAATGTTAAAACTATCAAATGTTGAAATTTTAAAAATCTTACAGATGTGTACTGTTGAACAACAATTTCTGGAGTGGGTCCCAAAACAACGTAATAGTCCAAAATTCCTCCAACTGTGCGATAAGTCAGGGCTGGTGTTGGCTGTAGTGTTACATCTGGAAAAAAAAAGTCCCTGTTTCACATGATATTATAATATTAAATAGTCCTTCCTCTGGGTCAGCTATCATATCATTGTCCTAATGCTAGTATGTAAAAATATACAGTAAGTATATTTATGGGTTAATTTGTATACTTATTTATTTGTCTTTTACAAAGATGTACCTTTGCTTAAAATGTATTACAAAGTTTCTTAATACTAAGCAGTACAAAAAAGACACAAATAAGGATGTACAGTCATGGAAGATGAAACATAGGCCTAGAATTTACAAAAAAGGACACATGATAATATCGAAATTGCTATAAGAAAACAAATTAAAAACAATGAATGAATAGTATTGAAACTGATAGGAATATGATATCCTTGGCATACTGATTTTTTATCAAAATAGCAATTTATTTTACCCATTGCATTACTGTTCAGTAGAAAAACACCATGAGCATTTCCATCATTTTCAAGTCCCATATAAAAAGGATGAACACCATATGAATTCAATGTGTACTGCAAAGAAGAAGAATCAATATTATTACCTTAATAGTCATATTTATTTTAAAAAAACATATCTGTATTTTATTGATATATGTTTATTTTGACAATCAATTTTAAAAAAAAAATGACAATGTTATTTCCCCAAAAAATAAACAGAACTATTCTGAGATTTAAATATTTACAAAATATCAAAAATTATATTTAACGACCGAAATTAAAACTGATATAGTGTCTCTTAATAACATAACTATCTGAATGAGAACAATTGGTCAAAATATAGTATATTATAAAAGAGAATCATACTTTTCATCTAAATATGTATAGATAGATAGATAGATAGATAGATAGATAGATAGATAGATAGATAGATAGATATGTGTGTGTGTGTATATATATATATATATATATATATATATACATATGTGTGTGTGTTATAAATAAAAATGAATGATGCATACACATAAAAAATATACAATATAATTACTGTATTCATTTTAATAAACATAGGTTGTTGTTTGATGTTGGAGGTTTATTCAGTGATCTATGTATAGCAGTGTGAGTATGCACTTTTAACAAAGTTAAGAAAATAATAAATAATGGGATATTCTGTAAAATTGGACATGCAATGTTGGTACAACTTGGTTATTAAAAAAAGTAAACTTGCTAATAGAAGTATAGACACATATATCAGTTTCTAACCATTTTATGCATGAGATGTACATTACCTAGGGTTTTAAATGTTGACGGTGACTTGTATATGAAGGGCCAGATTAACGCCTAGATTTAGAGTTCTGCGGTAGCCGTAAAAACAGCTTTAAGGGGTCCTAGAGCTGCTTTTTACCGCCCGCTGGTATTTAGAGTCAGTCAGGAAAGGGTCTAACGCTCACTTTCCAGCCACGACTTTTACATACCGCAGATCCCCTTACGCCAATTGCGTATCCTATCTTTTCAATGGGATCTTCCTAACGCCGGTATTTAGAGTCTTGGCTGAAGTGAGCGTTAGAACTCTAAAGACAAGACTCCAGCCGCAGAAAAAAGTCAGGAGTTAAGAGCTTTATGGGCTAACGCCGGTTTATAAAGCTCTTAATTAATGTGCTCTAAAGTACACTAACACCCATAAACTACCTATGTACCCCTAAACCGAGGCCCCCCCACATCGCCGCCACTATAATCATTTTTTTTAACCCCTAATCTGCCGACTGGACATCGCCGCCACCTACATTTTCCCTATGAACCCCTAATCTGCTGCCCCCAACGTCGCCGACACCTACATAATATTTATTAACCCCGAATCTGCCCCCCAATGTCGCTGCTACCTTACCTACACTTATTAACCCCTAATCTTCTGACCGGACCTCACCGCTACTATAATAAATGTATTAACCCCTAAAGCTAAGTCTAACCCTAACACCCCCATAAGTTAAATATAATTTAAATCTAACAAAATAAATTATTTCTTATTAAATAAATTAATCCTATTTAAAGCTAAATATTTACCTGTAAAATAAACCCTAATATAGCTACAATATAACTAATAATTATATTGTAGCTATTTTAGGATTTATATTTATTTTACAGGCAACTTTGTATTTATTTTAACTAGGTTCAATAGCTATTAAATAGTCATTAACTATTTAATAGCTACCTAGTTAAAATAATTACAAAATTACCTGTAAAATAAATCCTAACCTAAGTTACAATTAAACCTAACACTACACTATCAATAAATTAATTAAATAAACTACCTACAATTACCTACAATTAAATCAACTAAACTAAATTACAAAAAATAAAAAAAGATTACAAGAATTTTAAACTAATTACACCTACTCTAAGCCCCATAAAAAAAATAACAAAGCCCCCCAAAATAAAAAAATGCCCTACCCTAATCTAAAATAAAAAGTTAACAGCTCTATTACCTTACCAACCCTTAAAAGAGTACAAAGAATTATAGGAGCGCCAATAAAGGCTAGAGTAAACTACAGGTACCTTAATATAGATTACATAAAACAATATCACCAATTAGATGAATCCAATAAGTTTAAAAACAGTATCCCCAATTCTGATTAATCGAATAAGTTCAAAAATATAACAAAAGAAATGAGTAAAATATATCCTTTTTAATAATACACACTAATTTAAAATCACAGTAGATTAATACAACCTGATCAGATAACTTCACTGATCACGACTTTATTCTTAACGTGGGGGTCACTGATAGCATAAGAAAACTACTATTCTGGTTTGTTACAGCCAATTAGAGCGACTCTGTGTAAGCCTAAAAAGTGCATAAAAATAATATGTGTTGGTGAATTGAAATATCAAAATAATATTAATTCTTAGGTAGGTGTAAAATATACACACAAATATGTGAGAAAAAAGAGAGAAAACAAATATATTCACTTGTGAGAAAAATATGTACCAATAGATGTGTACCAAAAAAAGTGTGTACAAAAAATATAAAAAATATATATACCAAAGAATATATATAATACGATCTAATACCGGTATGATCTGCAAAAATCAAAAATAAAATGTGAATTACATATGTGTCAGACAGACAAGGTGGATAACTAGAGCTGTCCTTAGCTGTTATATCTAAGAACCAGGTCTGGTTATATCAGAAGCTGTTAGTTTCTTAAACAAATTTCTGAATGCTAAAACTGTCAAAAGCTGTAAGTATCCTAAACAAATTTCTAAATGCTATAAATATCAAAATACAATATCTGCCAACATCTAGGAATGACAAAAAAGGAGATAAAAAATAGGCAATAATAAAACGATGTTTTGACAATAATAAAACCCAATTTTGTGGGAGAACAACAAAATTAAAAAATTAAAAAGCAAAGTCCATAATCCAATAAATAACTAATCCAAATGACAGCCAAATGATGAAGATACTTCTTAGGTCCAAAGGTCTCCGGAAACCTGTGGAAAAAATAAAGTGCACTAAACAAAGGGCTTAAAGGGACTGAGCCTGACAGGTAATGGACTCACCCAATAAGCTGATCCTGGTGATATATGAGCCTCACAAATCTCTCCAATGTCGACGCGTTGTCTTGAAAAAGGCCCCATCACAGGGCCGAAACGTGTCGACATTGGAGGAGATTTGTGAGTCCATTACCTGTCAGGCTCAGTCCCTTTAAGCCCTTTGTTTAGTGCACTTTATTTTTTCCACAGGTTTCCGGAGACCTTTGGACCTAAGAAGTATCTTCATCATTTGGCTGTCATTTGGATTAGTTATTTATTGGATTATGGACTTTGCTTTTTAATTTTTTAATTTTGTTGTTCTCCCACAAAATTGGGTTTTATTATTGTCAAAACATCGTTTTATTATTGCCTATTTTTTATCTCCTTTTTTGTCATTCCTAGATGTTGGCAGATATTGTATTTTGATATTTATAGCATTTAGAAATTTGTTTAGGATACTTACAGCTTTTGACAGTTATAGCATTCAGAAATTTGTTTAAGAAACTAACAGCTTCTGATATAACTAGACCTGGTTCTTAGATATAACAGCTAAGGACAGCTCTAGTTATCCACCTTGTCTGTCTGACACATATGTAATTCACATTTTATTTTTGATTTTTGCAGATCATACCGGTATTAGATCGTATTATATATATTCTTTGGTATATATATTTTTTATATTTTTTGTACACACTTTTTTTGGTACACATCTATTGGTACATATTTTTCTCACAAGTGAATATATTTGTTTTCTCTCTTTTTTCTCACATATTTGTGTGTATATTGTACACCTACCTAAGAATTAATATTATTTTGATATTTCAATTCACCAACACATATTATTTTTATGCACTTTTTAGGCTTACACAGAGTCGCTCTAATTGGCTGTAACAAACCAGAATAGTAGTTTTCTTATGCTATCAGTGACCCCCACGTTAAGAATAAAGTCGTGATCAGTGAAGTTATCTGATCAGGTTGTATTAATCTACTGTGATTTTAAATTAGTGTGTATTATTAAAAAGGATATATTTTACTCATTTCTTTTGTTATATTTTTGAACTTATTCGATTCATCAAAATTGGGGATACTGTTTTTAAACTTATTGGATTCATCTAATTGGTGATATTGTTTTATGTAATCTATATTAAGGTACCTGTAGTTTACTCTAGCCTTTATTGGCGCTCCTATAATTCTTTGTACTGTTTAACTCCCCAGGACCTTATTAGGGGGTCCTTTATAGTGCAGCAGGTAAACAGATCTAGGCGCTGTCCTGAACTCTATTTCTACGGATTTTTCCCCAACCCTTAAAAGAGCTTTTTGCGGGGCATGCCCCAAAGAAATCAGCTCTTTTGCCTGAAAAAAACAATACAATACCCCCCCAACATTACAACCCACCATCCACATACCCCTAATCTAACACAAACCCCCCTTAAAAAAACCTAACACTAAGCCCCTGAAGATCTCCCTACCTTGTCTTCACCCAGCCGGGTATCACCCATCCGTCCAGAAGTCCAGAAGAGGGTCCGAAGTCTTCATCCTATCCGGCAGAAGAGGGTCCGAAGTCTTCATCCAGGTGGCATCAGATTCAAGTTCAATCCGATTGGCTGATCCAATCAGTCAATCAGATTGAGCTCGCATTCTATTGGCTAATCGGAACAGCCAATAGAATGTGAGCTCAATCTGATTGGCTGATCCAATCAGCCAATCGGATTTAACTTGAATCTGATTGGCTGATTCAATCAGCCAATCAGATTTTTCCTACCTTAATTCTGATTGGCTAATAGAATCCAATCAGCCAATCGGAATTCGAGGGACGCCATCTTGGATGACGTCATTTAAAGGAACCTTCATTCGGACTTAGGACGTCGGGGAGGAAGGATGGCTCCGCGTCGGTTGCTTCAAGATGGACCCGCTCCGCTACGGATGGAAGAAGATAGAAGATGCCACCTGGATGAAGACTTTGGACCCTCTTCTGGACCTCTTCTTGCCGGATCGGTGATACCCGGCTGGTTGAAGACAAGGTAGGGAGATCTTCAGGGGCTTAGTGTTAGGTTTTTTAAGGGGGGTTAATAACTATTTAACAGCTATTTAATAGCTATTGTACCTAGTTAAAATAAATACAAAGTTGCCTGTAAAATAAATATAAATCCTAAAATAGCTACAATATAATTATTCGTTATATTGTAGCTATATTACGGTTTATTTTACAGGTAAGTATTTAGCTTTAAATAGGATTAATTTATTTAATAAGAAATAATTTATTTCGTTAGATTTAAATTATATTTAACTTAGTGGGGTGTTAGGGTTAGGGTTAGACTTAGGCTTTAGGGGTTAATACATTTATTATAGTAGCGGTGAGGTCCGGTCCGAATATTAGGGGTTAATAAGTGTAGGTAAGGTAGCAGCGACGTTGGGGGGGGCTGATTAGGGGTTAATAAATATAATGTAGGTGTCGGCGACGTTGGGGGTCGCAGATTAGGGGTTCATAGGGATAATGTAGGTTGCAGCGGTGTACGGAGCGGCAGATTAGGGGTTAATAATAATATGCAAGGGTCAGCGATAGCGGGGGCAGCAGATTAGAGGTTAATAAGTGTAAGGTTAGGGGTGTTTAGACTCTGTGTACATGTTAGGGTGTTAGGTGCAGACTTAGAAACTGTTTCCCCATAGGAAACAATGGGCTGTGTTAGGAGCTAAACGCTGCTTTTTTGCAGGTGTTAGGTTTTTTTTCAGCTCCAACTGCCCCATTGTTTCCTATGGGGATATCGTGCATGAGCACGTTTTTCAATCTGGCCGCTACCGTAAGCAACGCTGGTATTTAGAGTTGAAGTGGCGGTAAATATGCCTGTACGCTCCCTTTTTGGAGCCTAATGCAGCCCTTCAGAGAACTCTAAATACCAGCGTTATTTAAAAGGTGCGGGGGAAAAAAAACACGTGTAGCTAACGCACCCCTTTGGCCGCAAAACTCTAAATCTAGTCGTATGAGTGGAGTGCAAAATATTGTTTTCACAAGCGAAATATTTGCGATCCACTCAGTAATACCAGCGCACGCAATTGTGTTCTGGTATTATTACAAGTTAGGTGCAATGTGAACGTAACCTCACGTTCACTTTTCATGGAAGCTTTGTGCTCACGAGAGTGTGCTTCCATAGGCTCCAATAGGAGTCCTGAGACACGGCATGAGAACCTAGCACAGCAAAGGGGGTAAGTCGTGCAGCGATAGGCATCAAATTGAAATATATATGTATATGAATATATGAATATATATTTATATGTGTATATACACATATTAACACATAAATATATATGTATATAATCCTATGCATAAATATTTACAGGGAACACATAGACCACAATGTAAAGGCAATTGCTACCGCAAGCTTGAGGTAGAAATAACCAGCCACTTGTAATGGCTGATTATTTATCATGTGACTGTAAATGGCTAATGTACCAATTTACTAGTGTGTAATAAATTAGCCCTCCACTTGTAATCTAGTCTGTAAATCACTTATTTTAAATGACAAAAAACAATTGGATTGAGTAATTGGTAATTGGTTGTAAGTTATTTTTTTAACTTACTTTGTACTGTGTAAATTTAGTGCAAAATCTATTTGGAAAAGAAAAAAAATATCCAGAAAATTTTAATTTGAGTGACTCCCTCAGGAAGCCATAAAACTGAGCTGTTCCAGAACTTAGGAAATGTTGGAGCCCATTTTGAAACAGTTGATTGGTATAAGAATAACTAGAATTAAACCTGAGCTAGATCAACCAAGTCAGATTAAACTCGGCCAACTGTTTCCAGCCAAAAACAGCTGAACATTCAGCTTTTCCATTATAGACTCCACAGTGTTCCACATACTGAAATTAATTGCTGGAAATCATTTGGAAAAAAAGTAATAAAAAATGGTTTACTAAATGTTTTAAGGTATACAACTTTCTGGCTTCAGCAATTTTGTTTTATAGATTTGCTTTATAAATTGCAAAGAAGCTATAGCCCAAATCTCTTATAGTCTCTGGTCCGGCAAGATTATCTAAGAAGTAGTTTAAGTACTGTAAGATCTTTTGGAGAATTTTAGAGAGGCAAAATTTAGCTAGAGAGCTGTTTATCTCATTGTGGGCTAGATTTCTATTGGCGTCCTAATTTAACATACACCCGTAAATGGCAAATATACCTAGTTAAATAGCCAGCCATTACAAGTGGCTGGTTAATGCTACTGTGAGCTCACGGTAGCAATTAGCACTCCAAAAATTAACCAAAGGTCAGACCTCTAGTTAATTTTACAAATGTCCCCCAATTACCCCCAAAACAAAGTGTAGTGAAGGTGTTTAAAATAAAATAATAGTAGCATCCTTATTTTTTTTTAAATAATAACTGCACAAAGCAGTTTTAAGGGGTTAAAGTATGCAAATGTGGGGTGTTAGAAAAAAAAATAAGCACTGAAAAGTGCTTTTACATTGCGGTCTATGGGGACTGTGATTTTACTTGAAATATATATCTATATGCTTATATACATATTTATTTAAAGGACCAGTCAACACAGTTGATGTCACACTGAGCTGCTCTAGCTGTTGCTAAGGACGCCTGCTGCTCTGCTCGTTGCCTAGGGTAGAGTCGGCTCCTGTGTGCGTGCGGCGGTGACGTCAGGTGTGCTAGGTTCTGTGCCATGTATGATGGCATCAGAACAAGGCTCCCAATGGAGCTTATGAAAGCACGCACTTGTAAGTGCAAAGCTTCCAAGCAGTTTGCATGCATTGGTATTACAAGTGGAGCGCAAATATCATGCTTGCAAAAGCACAATTTTTAGCTCCACTCATAATCTGATCCTATATAGGGTTCTGAATATGAAGGAGACACATACATTCTGATAAAATGGTTAAAACTGCTTGTTTTCTCTTCATTTCTCACCATGCCAACAAGCGTTTGATAATTATGCCCTAATACTGTTATAATATGTAAACAATTACAAAATAATTTATCAAGGATTTCACTTGTACTTGAGATACTATTTCTAAAGTAAATTGATATTGCTGTGATGTATACTTGTCTGTCCCCAGTAGCTGAGACTCAGACACTCAGATTAGAGCAAATTTGCAGATTGCTCAGATGCAATAGCTACAGCAGGGATTATTGCTGTGTCTTTGTTTTGGCAGATTTAGCACTAAATTCATTATAGTGATTAACTTTGACAATTAAAGGGTTAATATTTATTTGCTAAAGCTAGATAGCTCCCCAGAACCCCACTCCCTACAATGAACATGCGCTTCCAAGCCCCTATCAAGGACAGGACACCTATGGCTGTCTCTATTGAGATGCTCAGACCACCCTACACCTATACATGCACGAGATTAGACTCCCTACTCCCAAATTTCAGAAGGACCTATGGTGCTATTTAGCCATGCTGCATACCTGTTTCTGAAGATAGCTAGAAATTCCATGTGATACACCCTGAGTCAATGTATAAATGAGGACCATGGCAGACAAATACACGGGAGAGTTACTCCAACTCTTAACACACTGGAGTGTCTTAAACCATGTGTGCTAGAGCTGGAATAATGTAAGGCTAGGGGAAAAGAACTGCTGCTTCCTATACCTTAAGATGGAATTCTCTAAAAAAAAGAGTTGGAAGTTTAGGAATACAGCTGCAATGAAGACACACTGCCACTGAGTTTTTGAATAGTTGATACATAATCAGATGAAAATATTATGCTGTGACAAATATTTAGGTTTTCATGAGCTGTAAATCAAGTTATATACTCCTATTTTTTTGTAATGCACACTAATATTAATGGAAAAGGCTTTTCTATACTTACACCTGGTGGCTGATCTTTAGCAAACAATCCCCATGTAACCCAGTTCAACTCATGACGGAAAGTCCTATGCTCTGTTTCTCCAAGTCCATAAATGTATCCAGAAGGTAAACGAGTTGAAATTTGAATAAACATATCTGAAAATGTGAACCCAGGTACTTGAGAGTCCCATCTGTAATAAATAAAATATGTGCCATTACCATAATGTTTGATCATTCAATTTTTAGACAATATTTCTATTATATATAACAATTGTTTTTTAAGGAAAAAAATAATAATAATATATATATATTTATTTATTTTTTTGTTGTGAAAGTGTTACCTAGATTATACATAATTACTATATATCTCTGTCTTTTGTTTTTACTTTAATGAAACTGTGTTTTTTATTTTAGATAAAAAATATTAATAAAAAAACATACCAGAGCAGAGTTCACTCTACATTTTAAATTAATAAGAAAAAAAAAGTTAAAAGCTTATAGGAAGTGGGTATAAAAAAAGGGCTCACTAGTGATTATAGTCCTTAAAGGAAATTAAACCCATTTTTTTCCTTCATGATTCAGATACAACATACAATTTTAAACAACTATTCAATTTCATTATATAATCTAATTTGCTTAGTTCTATTGATATATTTTGTTGAAAAGCATACCTACATAGGTTCAAAAGGTTTGAGTTAGCTACTGTTTTTTTTGTTTGTTTGTTTTTTAAATAATCTTTATTGAGGTTATGCAGTAAGACAAAGAACATATATTAAATGTCACGTGACTTAAATTACAACATTTTTCATGAATCACATTACAATAATATAGATAAAAAAAACAAACTGGATGATAAACTATGAGCTATTGAAACCTCCATTTTGTAGTTTTAAAAAGCTTCTATGGATGACTAATTAGCTGGCCTGTTATGGACTCTGTGATATAGGAAACACTGGTGAAGTACAAATCAATGACCCCAATGGATCTAATGACATATATTAAATTTATAACAGTAAATTATTTAAATAGCGTTTTGATCTTATAACTGGTCTAAGTAAAGCATAACAGCGGGTAAATATCGCTTGGGCTAATATAGTATAGAAAATAAATGGTATCAGTGCATAAAATAAAAATAATTATTCTATCTTAGGAGGGAGGAATACTGCTCATTTAATGATCTTATATGTTAGCACCCAGTAGGGATGGGCGAAAAATGGCACGAAATTTAACATTCGTTCATTTGAATCGAATTTCGAATGTTTACATAACATTCTAACATTCGATTTTTGAATGTTCAGTTTTGAATTTTACGATTACATTCGAAAATATTCTTTTCGAAAAATTTTAATTTAGATTGTAATAGTATTTCTAATGCTTTTTCTTTAAATGTAATATTCGAATTATGCAATACGTGTATTCGAATTCGAAAAATTCAAATTTAGATTGTAATAGTATTTCTAATGCTTTTTCTTTAAATGTAATATTCGAATTATGCAATACGTGTATTTGAATTCGAAAAATTCGAATTTAGATTGTAATAGTATTTCTAATGCTTTTTCTTTAAATGTAATATTCGAATTATGCAATATTCGAATTCGAAAAATTCAAATTTATATTCGAATTCGAAAAATTCTAATTTATATGTTTGTAATAGTATTTCTAATGCTTTCTTTAAATGTAATATTCAAATTATGCAATATTCTATATGGAAACATTCGAAATGATATATTTGTATCTATTATGTATCAATTTACTAGATTCCCGCCCTATCACATGAACTATTGAACTTCTGAATAGTATTTGTTAAATAGAATGTTAAATTTGAAATTTCGAAATGTGGACATTCGATATAATTATAAACATTCGAATTCGAAAGTGACATTCGAAAACTGTAAATAACATTAGATTTTTGAATTTTTAAGAATATTCGTTCTTATCGACATTCGGATTTAGAATTCAAATTTTGGTAATAACATTCGTTCTACATTCGAAATTCGAAAATTTACACATTCGCCCATCCCTAGCACCCAGTAACTTATATTGCGATCTGTAAGTGCTAAGATTGGTTTATAAAACTAATATATGGTTATGACCAGGTGTTGGAACTATGAATAGGGTGAGAGAGCTACTACCTAAGTACCATTGTACAATGTTGGCACCTGAAACAAGCTATTAAGGAAATAAATGTTCATCAGAGAACCTGTTGGATCTTATGGCACAGCGTATAAGATAATATAAACATGGCAATAATTGTAAGATGTTAAATTGAATAAAGTTACGAATTACTTCAATATAGTATGGGCATGATCATGAAAATGGAGCAGTAAAAGTAAATGTAGATCTGGTCTGGTCAGTATAATATTGAGAACTAGGAGACCTGGTCCACAATATCAGATCTATGTCTGCTTCTGATATTATTACTAAAATCCTGTGTTTGCTCGATGACTTCACCTGTAAATACATGGTAGATACTATGGACAAAACAAGCCTAGTAGGTGACATATACTACTGTGTTGTACAAATGACAAGCATATAAAAAACATAGGATACCTGGCGGTCTGCAACAGTAAATTAGGGAATGAGGGGGTTAACCTACAAGCTTTTATCGTTTGCTGTGGAATATCACTAATTCTTGCATTCTGAAAGTCGCAGCTATGACGTTGATAAAATAGTATAGTGTAAATTATAGGAAACAAGAGCCAGCCTTACCTTAAATCTCACCATAACACTATTGAATATATAATTAAACATGGAGAAATAGTTACAAGAGTTAAACAATACATATTCCTCTTATCCCCATTATTTTATAAGGTGTGATCCTCAACCCACTCCACTCTGACAGAGAGTGTCCCGAAAGTACATCAGGTCCGTTAGATTAAGAGGGTTCTCAAGGATTTCTGAATCAGTCAAGGATTTCTGAATCTGTTACAGTACCTGATTTCTTGAGTATCAAGCTGTAGAAGACCACAGTGAGGTCAATTATGGACCGAGACCTTTCTCCCTCAAACCGCAAATAGTCCGAGTGTAAAGCTGAATTCTGGGCTAGATGATAAGGGCTGATCATAAATTCCCCCAGGGGGTTGGCAGCATCCCCCAAAGAGTTGATGTGATCATATCTCTCTCCAACGCCAAGGAAACATACTGTATAGCGGCTTGAGTGTAGATATCTGTCGTTGTTCTGTGATTGGTGTGAGAGGATTCCCCTCACTGTGGCTGTCTATAGTTGTCATGGCCACATTGAGAAGTGGGAATCTGATGCAGGTATGCTTGTCTTTGCTGTGATTAGCGCTCTGCCCTCATTCTCCTTCAGTAGATTTCCAAGTCCATGGCTTAGCATTGTTGATGTCGGCGGGTGAAAAACAGTCTCAATCGCTGGAATTTGGCTCTTTGTTGGTTAGTAGATTCCGGACTCTCTAGATCCTCTCTGGATCCCTCCATTGTACCATCTCAATAAGATCATCACATATATGATGCATTTGCTGCTTGAAATTAGCAAGAAGGGTGTTCATCATCTTAAGAAATTCCTCCCTATTATTGATATCCATATTAAGCCTATTTACCCCAGTGCTCATGGTGCAGGGGGGTCTGATGAAGTTCCATGTAGGCCGTTATCTATATTCTCTTTGCCTTAGCTCTATTCTCTAAGACCATATATGTAATATATTTTTAGATAGGTCTGTGCATACCAGATCAGGCAATCTGTTGAATAGCTTGTAGTAAAAGGAATCTAAAGGATTTCAAATATAAAAGGCTGATTGCTTGGAATCCTTCTTGAGCTTCAGAAGAAGTGACCTATCATGGCCATTGCTTAGGCATGCCCCAGAGCTAGCTTCTGTTAGGTGTCTGCACATAATTGACTCTTGTCATTGGTTTACCAATGTGTTCTGCTAGCTCACAGTAGTGCATTGCTGCTGCTTCAAAGGAAGGTTACCAAGAGAATTAAGCAAAATTAATAATAGAAGTAATTTGGAAAGTTGTTTAAAAATGTATGCTCTATCTGAATCAGGAAAGAACATGTTTGGGTTTAATGTCCCTTTAAAACAGGGGTTGGGAACAAATGTTGCTAAAAAGCTACACATGGATAGATGATAGTACTGGTGGGTGATCATCATTATTTTGACAAAATCCCCACTTTTCTTATATAACACCCCATTTTGCTCCCATTTATCTCTCTTAATATCCTGCTAGAAAAAAGTTACTAACTCAAAAAATGTGGTGCTAAAACATTTGGGAGATCAATTTGATTAGCTGAGATCATACAACTTTTTTCTTCCACAATAACCTATTATCATACCTGCATGACTTTTACTATACTGCTTCTATTTTGTGGAACTACATTTCTTATTCTTGTTAGCTGCCCCATAATACCTATAAATGTAAAAATATATTTCTGAAAAGAAAAATATGCCTACTCTCAATGAGTCCCAGAACATCCTCCAGTACATCCAACTCTAAGATTAGTTCACTATACACTAAACTATCTTCTCACCGTCTACTTTTTCTATAGATAAGCAGTTTTTTTCACACTTTTTGCACTTTTTCTCACAATGTATTTCTATAAAATACAAAAAAAAATGTAAGCAATAAAATGTCAGAGTTGCTTTTAACCATCTGATATAAAAGCCATGGACACTCATTACTTTTAAGTCACATTATAACTTATACATTCTATGTATACTTTGTAATATCATATCTTGTATCCCTACTTTAACAAAGCAGAATTTTTTTTTTTAATACAAAACATTTCATTACTGCACCAGTATTTTTTAAATATGACTACTTACATAATAGCTCCAGTGCTTCTTCGTCTAATTTTAATTCCAAATGGATTATTCACAATTTCAACATCATATAGTCTTTGCTGTTCAGTACTTGCTGGATTTCTTGGTATGTTTAATGGAACTGGAACTTCATATCTCTTATTTGTAGGATCATCTATCTATATATTCAGGAAAAAGAAAGGTTTAATGAATGTTGCTTATATTAAAAAAAAAAAAAAAACAGCAAACTATGTCTACTGAAAAAGTTAATTTTATTTTATAAAGTTGATAGATAAAATCACTCACTCATCTTTACTTTTTGCTTTTTTTATTCTGACCGCCCCGCCTTTATATTAAAATGTAGACATGTTTATTAAATGTATTAAATTCTAGCGTAACATAATATCATGTAAAGGAGTATTCTTGAATAGAAGAAATACCCCAACAACTTAGAGATCACTGATCATCATTACTTTTTCCTTTTTAACTTTGAGCCCTTGGCTTATTATTTTTTTTTTTTAATTTTTAAAATGTAAATTTATTTATTAAAAGGACATTAAACACAATATTTTATAGGCATAGTCTTGGGGTTATTCCCCACCTCCTTCTACTCATTGTGTACCACCATTTTGAATTTTAGCATTCACTGCATTCCAGTGCTGACTTGTTTGCACATGTGCAGCGACTCTCCTTCAGATACATGCTGTGTTATATAGGTTCCTAAATGGTGGAACCCATAAATAGACTGTTTAGGTATTTAAATTCCCTTTAAATTAAGTAAATCCTATTATAACATAATTTCAATTTCAAGGGATAACCTTGATCAAACGAAATGCAGTGACAACTTAACTTATAGGGATATAAATATAGCATAAACCTAACAAAACAAAAAGCAGGAGGTGAACAAATGACATAGCAGAAGTGTATTATCATATTTATCATCAATGGTAAATATATGTATTTATTAATAACCTTCTATTTGAAAAAATATAATCATTTGTAAAAAAAAATATACCTCAAATAAAATTTCAATCACTATGATCAGATAAGAAAAATAGGGGTAGAAATCCTATGAAATTTAAAGAAAATAATAATAAGACAGATATTTATATTCTTAGTTCAAATGTAATACTATTTTACCTTGAATTGAAGCATATGATTTTCATGATAGATAACCGTCAGACGCAGATTTTCTATAGGAGGAGAGACAGCCCCATAACGTGAGAATGGCTGGGAATTATGTAATTCTGCTGTTAAACCAGTAGGGGTGGTTATAATATTAATAGCAGTGTAACCAAACTCTTTAGGGTAAAAACAATGTGGTGCTTCTGGTATAAGAGGTGCCTGCAACAGAAATAAAACATTCTTGTAGTAAAAATGACAGAAAATATCCAAGAAACATTAGCAATATAGTTTAAAATTATAGACCCAGCTTCTTCATTTATTTCATTGCATGCCTTGAACTCTTCTATGGTTGGATTACTTTAAGCAGCATTTATTTCAAGACAATCATGCTTAAAGTGACGGCAAACTTTTTAAAAACAGATTCGGAATGTTGGTGATATTTTAGATAAAGTTTAATAAATGAAGTTGTGCTATAACTTACTTTTTAATATACTGTAGATATAATATTAAAATACCAAGGGCTCCGCTGTCCACTACAAAAGTAAATATTTCTGTGAGCTAATGGTTTGCATTGTTCTCCAATCAGAGCTCTATCTACAAACCCAGTGCTATATGGAGAGAGTGCACTTTAAACCGTTAGCTCACCGAAAAATTACTTTTCAAGTGGGCGGCGGAGCCTGGGGAATTTGAATTTCATATCTATATTATTTCATTGCAACTGATGAATTAAACTCCATCTAAAATATCACTAACATTATTGATCAGATTTTATAAAGGGGAAGTTTACCATTTTATATATAAATACATAAATAAACAAACAAAAGAGAAATCATCCTCAGTAAATTAAGTTTACTTGTGAGTGGGGAAAAAAGTATCTGTAATAAACTACATAAATACTATCTGCTAGATTACGAGTCTTGCGTTAGCCTTAAAAAGCAGCGTTGAGAGGTCCCAACGCTGCTTTTTAACGCCCGTTGGTATTACGAGTCTGGCAGGTACAGGTGTACGCTCACTTTTCTTCCGCGACTCGAGCATACCGCAAATCCCATTACGTCAATTGCGTATCCTATCTTTTCAATGGGATTTTCCTAACGCCGGTATTACGAGTCTTGGAAGAAGTGAGCGGTAGACCCTCTCCTGTCAAGACTCCTACCGCATTTAATAGTCAGTAGTTAAGAGTTTTAAGGGCTAACGCCGTAACATAAAACTCTTAACTAAAGTGCTACAAAGTACACTAACACCCATAAACTACCTATTAACCCCTAAACCGAGGCCCCCCACATCGCAAACACAAATAATTTTTTTAACCCCTAATCTGCCGACCGGACATCGCCGCCACTTTAATAAATGTATTAACCCTAAACCGCCGCACTCCCGCCTCGCAAACACGAGTTAAATTTTTATTAACCCTAATCTGCCATCCCTAACATTGTCGACACCTACCTACATTTTTTAACCCCTAATCTGCCGCCCCCAACGTCGCCGCAACTATATTAACCCCATAAACCTAAGTCTAACCCTAACCCTTACACCCCCCTAACTTAAATATAATTTAAATAAAACGAAATAAAATTACTACAATTAAATAAATTATTCCTATTTAAAACTAAATACTTACCAATAAAATAAATCCTAAAATAGCTACAATATAACTAATAGTTACATTGTAGCTAGCTTAGGGTTTATTTTTATTTTACAGGCAACTTTGTATTTATTTTAACTAGGTAGAATAGTTATTAAATAGTTATTAACTATTTAATAACTACCTAGTTAAAGTAAAGACAAATTTACCTTTAAAATAAATCCTAACCTAAATTACAATTACACCTAACACTACAATATAATTAAAATAATTTCCTAAATTAACTACAATTAACTACAATTAAATTAAATAAACTAAAGTACGGAAAAAACACTAAATTACAGAAAGTAATAAAATTATTACAAGAATTTTAAACTAATTACACCTAATCTAATCCCCCTAATAAAATAAAAAGCCCCCCAAAATAAAAAATATCCCTACCCTATACTAAATTACAAATAGCCCTTAAAAGGGCCTTTTGCGGGGCATTGCCCCAAAGTAATCAGCTCTTTTACCTTTAAAAAAATACAATACCCCCCAACATTAAAACCCACCATCCACACACACAACCCTACTCTAAAACCCACCCAACCCCCCCTTAATAAAACCTTACAGTACCCCCTTGAAGATCACCCTACCTTGAGACGTCTTCACCCAACCGGGCAGAAGTGGTCCTCCAGAGGGGAAGAAGTCTTCATCCGATCCGGTCAGAAGAGGACCTCCAGACGGGCAGAAGTCTTCATCCAGGTGGCATCTTCTATCTTCATCCATCCGACGAGGAGCAGCTCCATCTTTAAGACATCCGACGCGGTGCATCCATCCAGACCGACGACTACCCGATGAATGACGGTTCCTTTAAATGACGTCATCCAAGATGGCGTCCCTTGAATTCCAATTGGCCGATAGGATTCTATCAGCCAATCGGAATTAAGGTAGGAAAATTCCTATTGGCTGATGCAATCAGCCAATAGGATTGAAGTTCAATCCTATTGGCTGATCCAATCAGCCAATAGGATTGAGCTTGCATTCTATTGGCTGTTCCAATCAGCCAATAGAATGCGAGCTCAATCCTATTGGCTGATTGCATCAGCCAATAGGATTATTCCTACTTTAATTCCTATCAGCCAATTGGAATTCAAGGGACGCCATCTTGGATGACATCCTTTAAAGGAACCGTCATTCATCGGGTAGTCGTCGGTCTGGATGGATGCTCTGCGTTGGATGTCTTCAAGATGGAGCCGCTCCTCATCAGATGGATGAAGATAGAAGATGCCACCTGGATGAAGACTTCTGCCCCTCTAGAGGTCCTCTTCTGCCCGGATTGGATGAAGACATCTGCCCGTCTGGAGGACCACTTCTGCCTGGTTGGGTGAAGACGTCTCTAGGTCTCTAGGTAGGGTGATCTTCAAGGGGGTTAGTGTTAGGTTTTATTAAGGGGGGATTGGGTGGGTTTTAGAGTAGGGTTGGGTGTGTGGGTGGTGGGTTTTAATGTTGGGGGGGTATTTGTACTTTTTTTTTAAAGGTGAAAAAGCTGATTACTTTGGGGCAATGCCCCGCAAAAGGCCCTTTTAAGGGCTATTTGTAATTTAGTGTAGGGTAAGGATTTTTTATTTTGGGGGCTTTTTTATTTTATTAGGGGGATTAGATTAGGTGTAATTAGTTTAAAATTCTTGTAGTTATTTTATTATTTTCTGTAATTTAGTGTTTGTTTTTTTTCATACTTTAGTTTATTTAATTTAATTGGATTTAATTGTAGTTATTTTAGGTAATTAATTTAATTATAGTGTAGTGTTAGGTGTAATTGTAACTTAGGTTAAGTTTTATTTTACAGGTAAATTTGTACTTATTTTATCTAGGTAGTTAGTAAATAGTTAATAACTATTTAATAACTATTCTACCAAGTTAAAATAAATAAAAAGTTGCCTGTAAAATAAAAATAAATCCTAAACTAGCTACAATGTAACTATTAGTTATATTGTAGCTAGTTTAGGGTCTATTTTATAGGTAAGTATTTAGTTTTAATTAGGAATAATTAATTTAATTGTAGTAATTTTATTTAGATTATTTTAAATTATATTTATGTTAAGGGGGGCTTAGGGTTAGGGTTAGATTTAGGTTTAGGTGTTAATATATTTATTATAGTGGCAGCGACATTGGTGGTGGCAGATTAGGGGTTAATAAGTGTAGGTAGGTGGTGGTGACATTGGGGGCGACAGAGTAGGGGTTAATAAATAAAATGTAGGGTTCGGCAGTGTTGGGGGCAGCAGATTAGGGGTTAATAAGTATAATGTAGGTAGCGGCGGTGTCCGGAGCGGCAGATTAGGGGTTAATAATATAATGCAGGTGTCGGCGATGTCGGGGGCAGTAGATTAGGGGTTAATAAGTGTAAGATTAGGGGTGTTTAGACTCGGGGTTCATGTTAGGGTGTTAGGTGTAGACATAAATTTAGTTTCCTCATAGGAATCAATGGGGTTGCGTTAGGAGCTGAACGCTGTTTTTTTGCAGGTGTTAGGATTTTTTTCAGCCAATTCTGCCCCATTGTTTCCTATGGGGAAATCGTGCACGAGCACGTTTTGCCAGCTCACTGCTACCGTAAGCAGCGCTGGTACTGAGGTGAGATGTGGAGCTAAATTTTGCTCTCTGCTCACTTTTTAGAGGCTAACGCCGGGTTGAAAAAACACGTAATACCAGCGTTGTCTGTAGGTGAGCGGTGAGCTGAAACTGTTCATTAGCACCGCACCCCTGTTACCTCTTGCTGTATATTTCCCTATATTCATATTGTATCAATAGTGTACTACTCAGAATTTTCAGTTTTTGCCTTGCATCCACTAAAAGAGACATGAAACCCAACATTTTTCTTTCATGATTTAGGTAGAACATAGAATTTTAAGCAACTTTGCAGTTTACTTCTATTGTCAAATTTGTTTCATTCTCTTGGTATCATTTGTTAAAGGAGCAGCAATGCACTACTGAACACATGGATGAGCCAATTACAATCAGTATACTAGAACCTAGGTTATTTGCTGCTCCTGAGCTTTCCTAGGTAAACCTTTCAACAAAGGATAACAAAAGAAGGAAGCAAATTAAATAATAGTAGTATATTGGAAAGTCTTTTAAAATGGTGTGCTCTGTCTAAAGCATGAATGTCTAATTATGACTTTACTATCCCTTTTAATAATTGTGAATAATAAATATTGTTATAGAACATTTTTTGCAGAAGATATCAGGGGGAAAAATAAGCATTCTGAACTGTGAAATTTAGATGTAATCTATTTAATTCTCTCCCTTTTTTTGGTCAGACAGTAAGCATATTTATGATATGTTTGAGCAAATTAGATATAAAATATAATAACAAATAAGTGAGCAGTCCATTTTTAGAGCTCCAATGTAAATAATACACACCATGATTTAAAAAATAGTTTTGAATTTGGTTTTAAAAGTTTTAGAGAAATTGATATATATATATATATATAATTAAATCGATAGTAAAGTCAAAATTAAAATTGCATGATTCAGACAGAGCAAGCAATTTTAAGTGACTTTTAAATTTGCTTCTATTTTAAAATGTATTATGTTCCCTTGGTATCCTTTACTGAATAGAATATGTTCATGTCCTCAGAAGCAATGCTTGATAGTGATTTACAGCTACACACATTTGTCTCTTGTCATAGGCTCACCAGATGTGTTCAGTTAGCTCACAGTATTGTATTGCTGATCAGAAGCGGAATTTAACTATGTGTTTAACCCATTAGCAGGTTTAAAATACAAAGTTCTATGCAAGCAATAGTGCAATAAAAAATGCACTTATATATAAGATAACTTTCTTTTTGCAGTTTTATATCCCTTAAATGTGAAACAGACAACAGTACATTTTAACCAATGAAAAATGTAACTATTAAAAAAGTATAAAAATATTCAGCGTGCAACATAACAAAATATATTGTTGGGTTTCATAGCCAATGCAATCCTAATCTGATGATTTTTTTGCAAACTAACGGCTAGATTTAGAGTTTTGTCGGTAAAGACCTGCGTAGCTAACGCCGGCTTTTTTCTGGCCGCACCATAAAAATAACTCTGGTATTGAGAGTCCACATAAAGGCTGCGTTAGGCTCCAAAAAAGGAGCGTAGAGCATTTTTAACGCAGCTTCAACTCTCGATACCAGAGTTGCTTACTCAAGCGGCCAGCCTCAAAAACGTGCTCGTGCACGATTCCCCCATAGGAAACAATGGGGCTGTTTGAGCTGAAAAAAAACCTAACACCTGCAAAAAAGCCGCATTCAGCTCCTAACGCAGCCCCATTGTTTGCTATGCGGAAACACTTCCTACATCTGCACCTAACACCCTAACATGTACCCTGAGTCTAAACACCACTAACCTTACACTTATTAACCCCTATTCTGCTGCCCCCGCTATCGCTGACCCCTGCATATTATTATTAACCCCTAATCTACCGCTCCGGACACCGTCGCTACTTACATTATCCCTATGTACACCTAATCTGCTGCCCTAACATCGCCGACCCCTATATTATATTTATTAACCCCTAATCTGCCCCCCACAACGTCGCCGACACCTGCCTACACTTATTAACCCCTAATCTGCCGAGCGGACCTGAGCACTACTATAATAAAGTTATTAACCCCTAATCCGCCTCACTAACCCTATAATAAATAGTATTAACCCCTAATCTGCCCTCCCTAACATCGCCGACACCTAACTTCAATTATTAACCCCTAATCTGCCGACCGGAGCTCACCGCTATTCTAATAAATGTATTAACCCCTAAAGCTAAGTCTAACCCTAACACTAACACCCCCTAAGTTAAATATAATTTTAATCTAACGAAATTAATTAACTCTTATTAAATAAATTATTCCTATTTAAAGCTAAATACTTACCTGTAAAATAAACCCTAATATAGCTACAATATAAATTATAATTACATTGTAGCTATTTTAGGATTAATATTTATTTTACAGGCAACTTTGTAATTATTTTAACCAGGTACAATAGCTATTAAATAGTTAAGAACTATTTAATAGTTACCTAGTTAAAATAATTACAAAATTACCTGTAAAATAAATCCTAACCTAAGTTACAATTAAACCTAACACTATACTATCATTAAATTAATTAAATAAAATACCTACAATTACCTACAATTAAACCTAACACTACACTATCAATACATTAATTAAATACAATACCTACAATTACCTACAATTAAACCTAACACTACACTATCAATACATTAATTAAATACAAAACCTACAAATAACTACAATGAAATAAACTAACTAAAGTACAAAAAATAAAAAAGAACTAAGTTACAAAAAATAAAAAAATAACTACAAACAAGAAAAATATTACAACAATTTTAAACTAATTACACCTACTCTAAGCCCCCTAATAAAACAACAAAGCCCCCCAAAATAAAAAATGCCCTACCCTATTCTAAATTACTAAAGTTAAAAGCTCTTTTACCTTACCAGCCCTGAACAGGGCCCTTTGCGGGGCATGCCCCAAGAAGTTCAGCTCTTTTGCCTGTAAAAAAAACATACAATACCCCCCCCCAACATTACAACCCACCACCCACATACCCCTAATCTAACCCAAACCCCCCTTAAATAAACCTAACACTAAGCCCCTGAAGATCTTCCTACCTTGTCTTCACCATACCAGGTTCACCGATCGGTCCTGAAGAGCTCCTCCGATGTCCTGATCCAAGCCCAAGCGGGGGGCTGAAGATGTCCATGATCCAGTAGAAGTCTTCATCCAAGCGGGGCAGAAGAGGTCTTCCATCCGATTGAAGTCTTCATCCATGCGGCATCTTCTATCGACATCCATCTGGAATGGAGCAGCAGCATCCTGAAGACCTCCGACGCGGAACATCCATCCTGGCCGACGACTGAACGACGAATGACGGTTCCTTTAAATGACGTCATCCAAGATGGCGTTCCTCGAATTCCGATTGGCTGATAGGATTCTATCAGCCAATCGGAATTAAGGTAGGAATATTCTGATTGGCTGATGGAATCAGCCAATCAGAATCAAGTTCAATCCGATTGGCTGATCCAATCAGCCAATCAGATTGAGCTCGCATTCTATTGGCTGTTTTCCGATCAGCCAATAGAATGTGAGCTAAATATGATTGGCTGATTCCATCAGCCAATCAGAATATTCCTACCTTAATTCCGATTGGCTGATAGAATCCTATCTGCCAATCGGAATTATAGGGACGCCATCTTGGATGACCTCATTTAAAGGAACCGTCATTCGTCGTTCAGTTGTCGGTCAGGAGGGATGTTTCGCGTTGGAGGTCTTCAGGATGCTGCCGCTCCATTCCAGATGGATGTCGATGGAAGATGCCGCCTGGATGAAGACTTCAATCGGATGGAAGACCTCTTCTGCCCCGCTTGGATGAAGACTTCTACCGGATCATGGACATCTTCAGCCCCCCGCTTGGGCTTGGATCAGGACATCGGAGGAGCTCTTCAGGACCGATCGGTGAACCTGGTATGGTGAAGACAAGGTAGGAAGATCTTCAGGGGCTTAGTGTTAGGTTTATTTAAGGGGGGTTTGGGTTAGATTAGGGGTATGTGGGTGGTGGGTTGTAATGTTGGGGGGGGTATTGTATGTTTTTTTTACAGGCAAAAGAGCTGAACTTCTTGGGGCATGCCCCGCAAAGGGCCCTGTTCAGGGCTGGTAAGGTAAAAGAGCTTTTAACTTTAGTAATTTAGAATAGGGTAGGGCATTTTTTATTTTGGGGGGCTTTGTTGTTTTATTAGGGGGCTTAGAGTAGGTGTAATTAGTTTAAAATTGTTGTATTATTTTTCTTATGTTTGTAGATATTTTTTTATTTTTTGTAACTTAGTTCTTTTTTATTTTTTGTACTTTAGTTAGTTTATTTCATTGTAGTTATTTGTAGGTTTTGTATTTAATTATTGTATTGATAGTGTAGTGTTAGGTTTAATTGTAGGTAATTGTAGGTATTGTATTTAATTAATTTATTGATAGTGTAGTGTTAGGTTTAATTGTAGGTAATTGTAGGTATTTTATTTAATTAATTTAATGATAGTATAGTGTTAGGTTTAATTGTAACTTAGGTTAGGATTTATTTTACAGGTAATTTTGTAATTATTTTAACTAGGTAATAGCTATTGTACCTGGTTAAAATAATTACAAAGTTGCCTGTAAAATAAATATTAATCCTAAAATAGCTACAATGTAATTATAATTTATATTGTAGCTATATTAGGATTTATTTTACAGATAAGTATTTAGCTTTAAATAGGAATAATTTATTTAATAAGAGTTAATTAATTTCGTTAGATGTAAATTATATTTAACTTAGGGGGGTGTTAGTTTTAGGGTTAGACTTAGCTTTAGGGGTTAATACATTTATTAGAATAGCGGTGAGCTCCGGTCGGCAGATTAGGGGTTAATAATTTAAGTTAGGTGTCGGCGATGTTAGGGAGGGCAGATTAGGGGTTAATACTATTTATTATAGGGTTAGTGAGGCGGATTAGGGGTTAATAACTTTATTATAATAGCGGTGCGGTCCGGTCGGCAGATTAGGGGTTAATAAGTGTAGGCAGGTGGAGGCGACGTTGTGGGGGGCAGATTAGGGGTTAATAAATATAATATAGGGGTCGGCGGTGTTAGGGGCAGCAGATTAGGGGTACATAAGGATAACGTAGGTGGCGGCGCTTTGCGGTCTGCAGATTAGGGGTTAATAAGTGTAGGTAGCTGGCGGCGACGTTGTGGGGGGCAGGTTAGGGGTTACTAAATATAATATAGGGGTCGGCGGTGTTAGGGGCAGCAGATTAGGGGTACATAAGGATAACGTAGTTGGCGGTCGGCAGATTAGGGGTTAAAAAAATTTAATCGAGTGTCGGCGATGTGGGGGGACCTCGGTTTAGGGGTACATAAGTAGTTTATGGGTGTTAGTGTACTTTAGAGTACAGTAGTTAAGAGCTTTATGAACCGGCGTTAGCCCAGAAAGCTCTTAACTACTGACTTTTTTCCTGCGGCTGGAGTTTTGTCGTTAGAGTTCTAACGCTCACTTCAGCCATGACTCTAAATACCGGAGTTAGAAAAATCCCATTGAAAAGATAGGATATGCAATTTACGTAAGGGGATCTGCGGTATGGAAAAGTCGCGGCTGAAAAGTGAGCGTTAGACCCTTTTTTGAGTGACTCCAAATACCGGAGGTAGCCTAAAACCAGAGTTAGGAGCCTCTAACGCTGGTTTTCACGGCTAACGCCAAACTCCAAATCTAGGCCAAAGACATTCAGTTAAGTATTACATCATAAGCAGCTATATTTTTTTAGTGGTTTAGATTTCTGTAAAGAACCTGAGCTAAGCAAATGATTTTGTAATCTGAATCTACTTTTTGGTTAAAAAACAAAAACAACAAAAACTGTAGGATTCAAAAAGATTTTCTTTATTTTTATATAATAATTCCAAAACTTCCTTTTTTTTGTCTAGCAGGAAATAATTTGCAAAATATTAACATTAATTTGTTGTTGCTTTCTCTAATATGTTTTTCGTTGTTATTTGATTTGCATTATTAACAATGATATAATTATTGAAATACATACTTTCCAGATACATCCACGATTTTCACAATTAGTAGAGTTGGCATTATCTTCAGGGTAACAGTCAAAACGCTCAAGATCAAGATTCCATTCCAGTGAGTATGATCCTCCCAGCAATAGGTTAAGACCAGTGATTGATGCAATCTGCAACAGATTTTTAATTTTTTTTTTTTACAGGATGATTAAATTCATTAATAAGCAAAATGTCTAAAATATTTTTTTTTCTGAACTGCAGAATTCAACAGTCATTTAATAAACAATTGTGTTTGAGCCTTATACTGTAAATATTTCAAAAATGTATTTTTTTATTTTTTTACCTGATTTGCAGCATCGTAAATAATTTGATGTGAAGAACTTTGATCAGTTCCATCTCTTTTCACAATAAGGCCGGTAATGTTTTTTGAAAGGCCAAAAATTTTAATTTCTTCAAATTTCACATTGTTTGGATCGGTATATTTTGAATTTGTTGCATTTAGTGTTAAATGATTCTGAATAGGAAAAAATATATATAATTTATAATGCCTCTACATAGCACTGCACAACATTTTTGCACTTTATAAATAATAGATAGTTGAATATTTGATTATGAAAAAATAATAATAATAATCTATCTCTGTCTAATCAATTATTCCTTTGGGTTCATAGAGCAAATACATATATAACAGCTAGAGTTTAGTTACATTCAATTCAATAGAGCTACTTCTATCTTGCAACTGTTAAATTCTCACTTCCAAGTTCAAGGGTACAAACATCACAGAAAGACGTCAATATCCTTACAAAACAAACAAATGAAAGCAAAATAAAGAACGCTATATAAAACAGCTCACTCCCACATATTCACAAAAGAAAACTTTAAGATAACAAATTAAAAAATAAAAATGAGACAACTTTGCAGGCGCAATAACATTTTTTTTATTTATTTTTTAATTTGTCATGCTGAGTTAAGGTTTAGGTAAAAAAAAAATCAAAGTGTTGTGGTTGTAATTATTGTTTTTCTGCCTTGCTTATGGATTTCATTTGCCACGTTACACATCATGTTTTGGACACCTAACACAATTAATGGCTAGATTACAAGTGGAGCGCTAAATTATCACATGCCCGCATACGGAAATTTGCACATTTGCAGACCTGTGATAATTAATCAGCCACTACAAGTGATCTCTGGTTAATTTTCTTAAAGTGTCCCAAATGCCCTCAAAATAGAGGGCATTTTAGTTTTTTTTTAGTTTTTTTTAGTTTTTTTAAAATAAAAAAACAACTGCACTAGGCAGTTTTGGGGCTTTAAAGTTAGTGGGAATGGGGTGTTAGAAAAAAAAACGGCACTGAAAAGTGCCTTTAAATTGTGGTCTATGGGAACTGTGCGTTCCCAGTAAATGTATATGTATATGCTTATATACATATGTTTATGTGTTAATATGTGTATAAACACATATTAACACATAAATATATATGTATATTAGCATATACAGTACATATACTGTATATTTATAAATGCTACCATCGCTGTGCTACTTACTCCCTTCGCTGCACTTTAGTTCTGATGCCGTCTCTGACGGCATCAGAACAAGGCTACCATTGGAGGCTAGGGAAGCATGCTCACTTGAGGTTGCGTTCGCTTTGCAGTTAACTTGTAATAATAGCGCACATTAGCGTGAGCAGGTATTACAAAGTGGAGAGCAAATATCACTTTCTTGAAAGGGATATGTAGCACTCCACTTGTAATCTGGCCCTATATATTTTATTGACTGGAATGCCTACTGGTTATAGGCTGGAAAAAGCAAAATATCCAGCTTCTATAAATTTTGAATATGATCTTGTCTGTACAATGAAACCTTTCTGTGGCCTAAATGATCTAGCTCAAAATAAGTATGAATTTGAAAAACAAAAATAAACTACAAAAAGGAGAAATTCTATCATTTCTAAAATAAAAGGTATTTGCCATGGTTAAAGGTTCACCAAACTAGTTGTTATGTATGTGTTGATAAGCACGACTTTCAGAACATAATTTCACGTCTCTAGACAATTACATTTTATAAAAATCCAAGAAAATAATTTTTAGTTTCAGCTTATTATTATTAAAAACTTACCGGACCAGCAGAAAATTGATATTCTATATAAGTTCCCTTTTCAATTGAGTCTAAGAAAGAAGAAAAAAAACCCCAGTATAAATGTATATTGCTAATTATTTGTCAGTAGATAACATTACTTTACTGATGTTTAATAAAGCTAATATAAAATAAGTTATATATCCCTACACATGACACATTAGTTACAAGCCCAGAATTAATTTCCTTGCATGTATTAATAAAAAATAATAAAAAAAAAACTGTTGCCATAGTGCTTTTTTTGCCTGAATACTATCTGAACAACTATTCAATAGAAAACTATTTTGGAATTTTCATGATTTTTTTAATCTTTGATGAGGAGCCTAAGTGGCATTATCATACAGTTTTTACCTAAAGATATATAAAATAGTTTTTCCAGAAATAAACTATTTTGGAATTTCCATGATTTTTAATCGTTGATGAGGAACCTAAGTGCCATAATCATACCCTTTTTACCAAAAGATAAATAAAACAGTTTATTCCAGAAAAAAAAAAAATGTTGGAAAAATTGAAAATAAGAATAAAAAAATACAGAGCAGAGTACACTTATGAAGTAATCGTGTTACATTATGAACATAAAATGCATTGTGTATAAAAAATATTAAACTTAAAATAAAAGAACAGCTTATTCAGTAAATAATAAACTAAAGTTGCTTTTAAAAACAATATTTTTTGTTACAAAATGAACTACAAGTGTCAGATATCTATGGTAAAAACGTGAAAGCTTAAAGGAACCTCTTTTGCTAGTACATGAGAACAGGCAACCCCACCCAGACAGTAAAAAACTAAAGAGACCATCACTATAACAAAGCTATGAAGATTTCTTTGTCTCCTTAAATCCTTCCACTGGTTCATAGCACCAAACAGAGATAAATCATTACTTTATATTAAAAAGAAACTCCAGACCCCTTAAAGTGCTTCAGCTTGTTGAAGTGCTTTAGGGGTGTTTAGGAGGTCCCCCTTAGTCCTGTTTTATTAAAGTGGCTATGTCATAAGAAGAAACTTTATTAAAACAGAATGGGAATGCTCCCTGGCTGTCAAGCTGACAATCAGTAGGGCTTACTCCCTCAATATTAGACAACTATGGTTCTCTTGTAGTGAGTTTTCTCATAGGGAAGCATTCGCTAATGCTTCCTTATGAGAAGAATATGATTGGGTAACCGATCACAGAAGAATATATTGTGCTTGCAAGACCTTGATCAACTTTTTCCTGATTTCCAGGTAACATTATAAATGAAGGTAATGTGTATTTTTTGTAGGCAGTTGTTTGCAACACTTGCTTACATGAAGATGCTGCTGGGGGAGAAGCCCTTTGCACTGACCCAGCTGTTACAGAAGAAGCAGAAAGAGTGTTTCTGGAATGGAAACATTGCAGGGAACAGCTACTTGCACATTTATAGCTATAGCCCTCCTCATTTAATTCCATTAAGTATTTTTTAATGTCTTTAGGACACCTCTGGCATGCAAGGATGTGTTTTGCCAGCCTTGTACCATTTGGAAAATCCTATTTCGTATTTGAAAAAAACTAACTATTTAGTGGTCAGATTACAGGTAAACACTGTGCTGTGATGGGGAGCCGAACATTAGTGGGAATCAAGTCATCAGTTAGATAAAGATTAAGAAGATAAACTAATGCAGTTAAAATATGGATTCATTCTCAAAATTCAGAGGAATATAAACTCTGATCTTTCAATTAAGGTCCAACTGAGAGGCCAGAAAAAAACTCAATCAACTATACAAACAAGATGAAGCGCACAAGCAAAATAAATTGAAACCTTTTTCCCTGCAGTGCCCCTTAACACAGAAATACATACTGTATATCTCTTTTATTTGAGAATTGCATCCTCAGTATTTCTTAGTATTTGAATTGTATTCCAGGATTTGCTTTTCTTCAGGGTATACAAATTTCAATGAATTGAGACTTAACACAGTCTCATAAGTCTCCTTTTTTCAAATTTTCCAGAAAAAAAAACATCTTTGGGAAAAAAGAACAGCATTTGTATCCCCCATTTTTTTCATTTTTTCAGGACCATACCATCTCCATTTTTACCATTGAATTTCATACGCTTTGAATTTTAAAAATGAATGTGCATGTATGGGTTGTGATGCAGTGTGTATAGCCTATAAGCTTTTGTGTAGTGTGTGCACATTTAGTGGTGTTGTAGTATAGTGTAGTATGTGTAATATGTGCATGCTGTTTTTTGCATTGTTTGTGTCTGCTATGTGTTTGGACTTTGTATAGAGTGTCTGTACAGTATGTGAGTTGCAGTGCGATTTTATATACTGTGTGTGCTTATAAATAGGGATTTGTTTATATTACTACAAACGCAGCTTTTTGAGCCAGAGTGTGGAAAGGTACGCACTGTCCTTACCATACAGACTAATACCCACAATACTCTGTGGCAAATACTGTTAATAAGCATGTCCTAACTTACATCTTTAAAGTTTAATATCTCAATGATTGCTGCTTATTCTTCACCAAAGAAAAAATAAATCTACTAGACAATAAAAACTTCATGTCACATTTTACATTGTCTGAACTTTTGTCTAGTAGTGTTTAGTGATATCAGAAATGGAGAAGTGTCATTTTTCAAAACTTTACATTACTCCAAAACTACTGTCATGCCAGAAAGAGCCATGTGTTTTTGCAGTAGTTTCACAATTGAATTGAACCAGCAGGGTCTCCAGCTTGCTAAAATGCTGCACTGCAAGTATGTCACATGGAATTTTGTAACCAGTAGAACAGGATTACCAGCTGGGTAATCCAAAATGATCCACTAAGCGTGTCAAAGATCTTTCTCATGTAGCTTGAGGAAGAGGAGTGTTTCCTTGAAACGAATAGATCTTTTTGGATTATCCGGATGGTTATCCTGTTCTCCTGGTTGTAGTTCACTTGTTACTAAGTTCGGATCATGATTCCAGCGATTATACTTACTTTCAGTGCAAGTATGATTTTTTCTTAGTACTTGTCACTTAGTTTATGTCATGTTTTTGCATAAATGAATACACTTATATATGTGTTTTTAATTAAATTTTAGCATATAAATTTTACTTAGTAACTGATTTATTTCTTATAGAAATGAGGAAAAAGAAGCGCTAAGTCTTTAAGTAGATGCAAAATGGTTTATTTGGAGCAGGCTTCCATACAGGACAACAGGTAAGCTCCTATCTTACGCGTTTCGTGCATGGGCACATGCGCTTCATCAGAGATCATCAGAAATTTATTTCTTAGCGCTGTCTTATATTTTCCCTTTCTTAAAGGGATATGTAAAAAAAAATACTTTTTTAAGATAGCCGCTTCATAAATGTATTTATTTAAACTTTTGTTATTTATATCACATATAGTTTGATACACCAACAATTATTGTATTTTGAAATATTTGTATACATGTCTTCTGAAATATCACACCTACTTTGAGTGTAAAAATAATATATACATATATTCCATATTAAGGACTGATAGAATAGAGGCGTTCATTTTTTATTTTTTATTCTCAGGGATTTTGTGCTACAAGTTTGTTATTTAGGTTACCTTTTATATTCTTTCTTTTTTTTGTAGTTCCACCTATCTGCATCTGCAGGACATTATCACTCTGCCGCAGCCTATTTAACGTCAACCCCTTCCTGAAGGCCTTGCCCATTTATAAAGCCATGTACTTTGGGGGTGCTGTTACTCTTTGCTGTTTGTTGAATTCAGACCTGGCTTTGTTTTTGACCACTCTTTTTGGATTGCCCTTATTTTTGCCTGACCTCTGATCTTCCATTTGAGTGTCACTCACACAAACAATTGGCCAGATTACGAGTTTTTTTCGTTATGAGCTGTGTGGTGCTACCATGCAGTTTTTTCTCACCGCTCACTTACATACAGCGTTGGTATTATGGGTTTTTACAAACCAGGCATTAAAAGGCAAGAAGTGAGCCTAGAGCAAAATTGTGCTCCATACCGCACTCCAATACCAGCGCTGCTTAAGTCAGCGGTGAGCTGGTCGTACGTGCTCGTGCACGATTTCCCCATAGACATCAATGGGGAGAGCCCGCTGAGAAAAAGTCTAACACCTGCAAAAAAGCAACATAAAACACAGCCACATTGATTCCTATGGGGAAACAAAATTTATGTTTACACCTAACACCCTAACATGAACCCCGAGTCTAAACACCCCTAATCTAACACTTATTAACCCCTAATCTGCCATCCCCGACATTAAGGACACCTACATTAATTCTTATTAACCCCTAATCTACCGCTCCGGACATTGCCGCCACCTAGTTTATACTTATTAACCCCTAATCTGCTGCCCCCAAAATAGCCAACACCTACATTATATTTATTAACCCCTAATCTCCCTCCCCCAATGTCTCCGCAACCTACCTACATTTATTAACCCCTAATCTGCCGCCCCCAACATTGCCGCCACTATATTAAATGTATTAACCCCTAAATCTAAGTCTAACCCTAACACCCCCTAACTTATATATAATTTAAATAAATCTACATAAAATTACTATCATTACCTAAATTATTCCTATTTAAAACTAAATACTTACCTATAAAATAAACCCTAAGCTAGCTAAAATATAACTAATAGTTACCATGTAGCTAGCTTAGGTTTTATTTTTATTTTACAGGCAAGTTTGTATTTATTTTAACTAGGTAGAATAGTTATTAAATAGTTATTAACTATTTAATAACTACATAGCTAAAATAAATACAAATTAACCTGTAAAATAAAACCTTACCTAAGTTACAATAACACCTAACCTTACAATATAATTAAATAAATTCCCTACATTAAATACAATTAAATAAATTAAATTAGCTAAATCACCAAAAACACTAAATTACAGAAAAAAACCCAATTACAGATCTTTAAACTAATTACATCTAATCTAATAGCCCTATCAAAATAAAAAAGCCCCCCCAATATAAAATAACCTAGCCTAAACTAAACTACCAATAGCCCTTAAAAAACCTTTTGCGGGGCATTGCACCAAAGAAATCAGCTCTTTTTCCTGTAAAAAAAAATACAAACACCCCCAACATTATAACCCACCACCTACACAACCAACCCCCCAAATAAAATATACTTATTAACCCCTAATCTGCTGCCCCAACAACGCCAACACCTACATTATATTTATTAACCCCTAATCTCCCTCCCCCAATGTCGCCGCAACCTACCTACATTTATTAACCCCTAATCTGCCACCCCCAACATTGCTGCCACTATATTAAATGTATTAACCCCTAAATCTAAGTCTAACCCTAACACCCCCTAACATATATATAATTTAAATAAATCTACATATTATTACTATCATTACCTAAATTATTCCTATTTAAAACTAAATACTTACCTATAAAATAAACCCTAAGCTAGCTACAATATAACTAATAGTTACCATGTAGCTAGCTTAGGTTTTATTTTTATTTTACAGGCAATTTTGTACTTATTTTAACTAGGTAGAATAGTTATTAAATAGTTATTAACTATTTAATAACTACCTAGCTAAAATAAATACAAATTAACCTGTAAAATAAAACCTAACCTAAGTTACAATAACACCTAACCTTACACTATAATTAAATAAATTCCCTACATTAAATACAATTAAATAAATTAAATTAGCTAAATCACACAAACCCCCCCCACTAAATTACGGAAAAAAACAATTACAGATCTTAAAACTAATTACACCTAATCTAATAGCCCTATCAAAATAAAATAACCTAGCCTAAACTAAACTACCAATAGCCCTTAAAAGAGCCTTTTGCGGGGCATTGCACAAAAGAAATCAGCTCTTTTTCCTGTAAAAAAAAATACAAACACCCCCCAACATTAAAACCCACCACCTACACAACCAACCCCCCAAATAATTCCTAATTAAAAAAACTTAAGCTCCCCATTGCCCTGAAAAGGGCATTTGGATGGACATTGCCCTTAAAAGGGCATTTAGCTCTATTGCTGCCCAAGCCCTAACCAAACCTATCAGCCAATCGGAATCTAAGGGACGCCATCTTGGATGACATCACTTAAAGAGATATTTATTCCAAAGAAGACTTTGTTTGAAGAGGATGCTCCGCACCGGATGTCTTGAAGATGGAGCTGCTCCGCGTCGGAAGGATTGATGATAGAAGATGCCGTCTGGATGAAGACTTCTGCCCGTTTGGAGGACCACTTCTGCCTGTCTGGAGGACCACTTCTGTTGGCTTCATTGAGGACATCTTGCCGCTTGGATGAAGACTTCTCCCGGTAAGTGAATCTTCGGGGGTTAGTGATTTTTTAAGGGTGTATTGGTTGGGTTCATTGTTTAGGTTAGGGCTTTGGGCAGCAATAAAGCTATGCCCATCCAAATGCCCTTTTCAGGGCAATGAGGAGCTTAGGTTTTTTTAGTTAGACTTTTATTTGGGGGGTTGTTTGTGTGGGTGGTGGGTTTTACTGTTGGGGGGGTGTTTGTATTTTTTTTTACAGGAAAAGAAGCTGACTTCTTTGGGGCAATGCCCAGCAAAAGGCCCTTTTAAGGGCTATTGGTAGTTTAGTTTAGGCTAGGGTTTTTTTTTTATTTGGGGGGGGGGGGGGTTTTAATAGGGCTATTAGATTAGGTGTAATTAGTTTAAATATCTGTAATTTGTTTTTTATTTTCTGTAATTTAGTGGGTTTTTTGTGTGATTTAGCTAATTTAATTTAATTTATTTTATTGTACTTAATGTAGGAAATTTATTTAATTATAGTGTAAGGTTAGGTGTTATTGTAACTTAGGTAAGGTTTTATTTTACAGGTCAATTTGTATTTATTTTAGCTAGGTGGTTATTAAATAGTTAATAACTATTAGTAACTATTTTACCTAGTTAAAATAAATACAAACTTGCCTGTAAAATAAAAATAAACCCTAAGCTAGATACAATGTAACTATTAGTTATATTGTAGATAGCTTAGGGTTTATTTTACAGAAAAATATTTAGTTTTAAATAGGAATAATTTAGTTAGTGATAGTAATTTTATTTAGATTTTTTTAAATTATGTTTAAGTGAGAGGGTGTTAGGGTTAGGGTTAGACTTAGGTTTAAAGGGTTAATAAATTTAGAATAGTGGCAGCGACATTAAAAATGTTATTTTAGTGTTTGCGATGCGGAAGGGCCTAGGTTTAGGGATTAATAGGTAGTTTATGGGTGTTAGTGTACTTTTTAGCACTTTAGTTATGAGTTTTATGCTTCAGCGTTGTAGTGTAAAACTCATAACTACTGACTTTTGAATGCGTTAATGTCGGTATAGGGTGTACCGCTCACTTTTTGGCCTCCCAGGACAAACTCGTAATACCGGCGCTATGGAAGTCCCATAGAAAAAAGGGTTTACGAAAGTCGGTTTGTGGTAAGGCCAACAAAGTGTGCGGTACACCTATACCTGCAAGACTTGTAATAGCAGCGGGCATAAAAAAGTAGCGTTAGGACCTGTTAATGCTGCTTTTTTACCTTAACGCACAACTCCTAATTTAGCCGACAGTTATTTATCTCCATAAACTATTCTTTACCTCAAGTGTAAAATGGATCCCAACAGCGGGGGGGGGGGGGGTGACTTGAATCACTCATGTAGAACAAGCTCATAAAATGTCAGCATGTCTGACCGTTTCATGTATTATAAAACTATAACTGTATACTGGATCTGTATAACAGTTTAAATACTTATATACAATTATTGATGATTTTGCCAATAAAAATGTTTATTTAAATGTAAAATAATGTATTGACTTAATCTCTGATTATTCAGCTAAATAGTTAAAGTATCCATAATGTTGTCAATATTAAAAAAAAAAAAATTAACATTAAATATTAAAATAATAAGAATGTTAAACTAAAATGATCAAAACATCTTTAATAGTTTAAAGTATGGCAACAGCCCTAGTCAAAAAAGATGATCTTCCTGGATTCATTCTAAATTAATTGATGACTCCAGACTAGTCATCAGAAGCCATCCTAAAGTATGCCCACAGACCAAAATATTTAAATGAAGATAATCTGATAATCATTCTTAAATACTCTCCCAGAATGTTGTAATTTATCTGATGAATTTGCAAGCCTGATTATATCTGATAATGTGCAAATGACTTCTGAAGTAATATGATTATAATCAAATGACTCCAAAATGGTCTCTAAAGTAATCCTCTTTGTTTTGGGAAAGCACTTTTCAAGAATATATTTTTGCATAACTTACCAATACTTTTTCCATCATCCCAGAAGAGCTTTCCATGGGCTGACTCACTCTCATCCAAAGCAACAAGAAGTTTCATAGGGTTCTGTCGACTGCATTCAAAAATTTAAGAGAATTTTATGAAATATCTAAGAAAGAATTTTCATCTATTCAAAGCCTTTGGACAAATTATGGTCTAGATTAGAAGTGGAGCGCAAAAATATTAGTCCTATTGTACGTTAACATTGCTCAGGAGCAATCAATAAAAATGTTATTGTTGTACTAAGATTAGATGTCCATAGTTGTTTTTTATCATAACATTAGACTAGGGCGAGCTAAAAGTTGCATGTCGGATAGTATGTGTGCTCTAAATCCCTCATATAAAATAATTCTATAGGGGCGGACAGTTAATTTCATGTCAGATATTGCTTGAGCACAAAACTGGTGGTGCGCTAAGCTGAGGTTGCGCTAAACAGATAGTGCACAAGTAATTAAGATCCTCATGTAGTTATGTGCTGTAATATTAGTAACAATGGTTTACTTCAGATCTCAAAAAATGCTACATTTTCCAATGCTATTTTGGATTGCACTCAAGCATAATAAAACTCACTACCTGTAGTAGAAGTGCAATGAAAGAGCTAATATCACTCTCCGTGCGATCCATTAAATGTATAGAGCACATTTAAAAGGTTTCAGCCACATTAAAATGCTATATTTAAAATTTTAACACTCTACTTGTAATACCAGATTGTGAGTTATGCTTAGCTTGTACAAAATAGCACATCCTGCACAGACTGAACTCGACTTTTAATCTTGCCTTATCTTTTTCACATTTACAATCATATACTCATATTCATTTTCTTTCATATATTTTTTTAATTTACTTTTTATTATCCCTTAATTATTTTTTAATTAATTTACATATAATATAAAAGGCAAATAATGCAATATAGCTATTACTTTATTTCAAAATCTTGTTGCTCATGTGTTACTATATAAAACGTTCATGATTTGGATAGGATATGTAATTTTAAGAGCCTGTTCAGTTTATTTCTATCATCAAATTCACTTGTTTTTTTTATATCCTTTTTTAAAAGTCATCTACAGAGAATAAGTGCAGTACCAGGAGCTAGTTGAGTACATCTAGAGAGGTAATGACAAGAAGTATATGTGTGAAACTACCAATCACCAACTAACTCCCAGTAGTGAATTTTCTGTTTCTGAGCCTACTCTTCCTAGGTATGCTTTCCAACAAAAAATACAAGAACACAAAGTTAATTTTATAATATAAGTACATTGAAAAGTCTCTTTAAAATGCATGCTGTATCTGAATTATGACAGTATAATTTTGACTTTCATGTCCCTTTTATAGTAAAATAAATATTGGACTTAAAGGGAGACTGAACCCAATTTTTTTCTTTCATGATTCAGATAGAGCATGAATTTTTAAGCAACTTTCTAATTTACTCCTATTAACAATTTTTCTTCATTTTCTTGTTATCTTTATTTTAAAAGCAGGAATGTAAATCTTAGCAGCCAGCCCATTTTAGGTTCAGCCTCATGGATAGCACCTGCTTATTGGAGGCTTACATTTATCCACCAATAAGCAAGCATAACCCAGGTTCTCAACAAAAAATGGTCCGGCTCCTATGCATCACAATTCTGCTTTTTAAATAAAGATAGCAAGGGAACAAAGAAAAATTGATATTATGAGTAAATATGAATGTTGCTTAAAATTGAATGCTCTGTCTGAATTATGAAAGAAAAAATGTAGGTCCCTATATGCTTTCATTAATATGAAACAGCAGCATTTAAAAATATAGGCATATTCCTATTAATATTCAGTAAGCATTAACAGGAGATGCCCATCACCTTATAAGCATCAACAAGAAGTACCTATCAGCTAATAAGAAAAAATTAAAAAACAGTGTGAAGAAAAAAGATGCAGCTATATAAACATTAATTTAAATTTAAAAATCTTTTACTTTACATTTTTCTAAGCAAAAATAACATGTTTATATGTGTCTGCTTGCATATTTTATATTTTAAATAAGACAGAAATTGTTTGACTTTAGTGACCCTTTAAATTAATTGTCTCAAAAACCCTTATAGGTCCATAAGAAGAGATGTCTGGAAAGGGAATTATTATATTATTGGTTCCAGAAATTATTATTTTTGTGATGACATTAAAGAACCATTATTTTATCTATAGAGACGAATGCTGCAAAGCATAAGCTATTGAGACCTCAAAGGTCTCTTCTTCAGATGTCAGTAGTAATTATTATAAAGAATCATATTGCTGAAAAATACTTGAATGATGTTTTGTTTCTTAGTTCTTATAATTATACTAACCTGTAATTAGTATTAAAAGCAGGATTTTGCAGTGGTAAGATATAGCCACCACGTACATGCACTGGTATATACTCAAGAGGTGCAGATAGATTGGCCCATTGTCTTCGCTCACCAACTTTGAAGCCCTACAAAAAATTGGCATTAAAACTATGATTAAAGAATCATTACATGACAATAAAGCCAGATTATGAGTGGCGCACTAACAGTTACACGCAAGCGATATTGGGTTTATTGTGGCTGTTTAGGCGTGTCAGAAGGAGTGCTCGTATTACAAGTTGAAAGTAAAAGCAAACACGCAAGCACAAGAGTGATCACTGCAACCTCTGGTTAACTGTTACGTGAAACAAAAAAAGACTCAAAAATCAATAAAAAAATAAATTGAAAAGTACAATTATACTCATAAGAACACTAATAATATATATATATATATATATATATATATATATACATATGTGTTTATATGTGTGTACATATGTATTTATGTATTTATTTTGGTATTTATGCATTTACAGACATATATACACATATAAAAACAAACATATATATAAGTGCATTGGAGCCCTTTGCAGTTAAGTAGCTGAAAACATGTACAAACATATTTATGCAATTCAAATATTTCAGATTCAAGTGTTCTTCACATAAGGGAATATGTTCTATGTATTTTACATAGATAATCCTATTTATATTTTTATCTGTATATAACTATACCTATATATAATCATCTATATATTTATAGGAATAGATATATATTTTACCAAAAAAATTATATATATATATATATATATATATATATATATATATACACACATATATATATATATATTTGTTTATGAATAAATATAACATATTCTTCTATGTGAAGAATTTTGGAATGTAAAAAATATTCATATTGATTTGAGTGAATGCAATCTAGTGTGCGAGTAGTTTTTTTTCCACTTTTCATGCGCCATTGAAGTTTATTTGAAAATAAGTTATAACAGTTTTGATATTTGATGCTCAGATTTTTGCAGGAGTTGGTTTAACACGCAAGTGTTAACTTTTTACTTTAAACTTGTAATATAAGCGATACCCGACACATGTAAAAAGCTTAATTCTAGTGGAGCTGGCTAAATAGTGCATCATTCATAAGCCTTAAATAAGGTATTTTTATTGCATTGCATTATTAGTTAGAAAACATTTGATATCGGTATTGTGGATACTGTGAGGTATAATTGTATATAAAGAGAATGTAAGAACCCTTACCATGCGATAATCATACCAAACTGCATCAGGAATGTATGCATTTACATGAACTTCACCCTAGAAGTAAATAGACACATCTTTAAAACAATAACACCGAACACAAAAAAAAATCCTGAGAGTGTTAACATGATTTGTTGGTGTGTATATAATACATATACAATTTTCAGTGATGAAGAACAAGATATTTGTAATTGGATAATTTTTTAAACATATAAAAGTCATAGGCAAATAAAGGATATATGTTAGTTAATCTGTACATCATTGGTAGACTAACTCAAGCAAACATAAAGAAAGATAGATGGTTGATACATAAATACACAGAAAACAGAGATAGATAAATAGACAGATAGACAGACATACAGATATATAGATATACAGCTGACAGATAGACGATAGATAGATAGATAGATAGATAGAAAGATAGATGATAGATAGATAGATAGATAGATAGATAGATAGATAGATAGATAGATAGATAGATAGATAGATACAAATAATAATTGTTCATTTTAAAAATATTTTTAATTATATATTTATAATTACTCACCATCTTAAGAACAGGGCTTATTAACAAAGCTGGTCCCCAGAGAAATTGAAAAGACAAATCCCAGGTTTGTTTATCTTCAATAAATCTTAAATAGAAATTACAATTATACTGTTAATGACTTTTTTAAAAATATTGCCAGTAACTTATAAATGCAGTTTGTTGATCAGATATTGGGGACAAACACAGCTGTTCCACTATTAGCAATCTGAGAGTAGCATAGAAAGGGGTTATTTAATATAGTTACAAAGCCTAAATTAATGTTACTCTATAAACTACTTACCTTGTCTTTGTAGAGTCTAAATCATGAGATTAATGAGGCACGTGTGGCTTGTTAGGTATTTAAAAGCACAACAGCAGAAGGATGCCTATTTTAGGGATGCCTATTCTAGTGCAAGTATAGATACAATCATAACCCTATATGCTTCTGGAAGAGGTATGCAAGCTGTGAATTTCACAGAGGAATTTCTGGTGCTGGGGACTTTACTTATTGTAAACCCAAAGGACATCTTACCAACTACAGGGAAAACAGTAATAAAATATTGTTTTTGGTGAATGCTTGTTTTGATTTTTTTTTATATGATTTGCATTTTACATATGACAAACACACTTTAAATAAATAAAAAAAGAAGTTTCTGAAAACCTCTAATTAAAAGTAAGGCCTGTAGTCTTATTTCCCAATGGAAACTTGTTATATGACTTGCACAATTTTATATTCTTACTACTATGTTAAAAAAATAAATAAAGCTTTATAAAATAATTTAATTATAAATTTAAAAATGTATTTTAAGTATACTATCATGATACCTGGAACATGAGTTTTGGTTGTAATAGACAACACCAATACTTATATATATATACATATACATATATATATATATATATATATATATATATATATATATATATATATATATATATATATATAAACCATTTGTTTATATTAATAATATTTTAGTTAAATGATCTCTTACTTTTTGTATTACATATTTAAGTGAATGCAATGCAGTTACTTACTCATGTAATAGAGGCCGTACCACTGTAGAACCTTTAGTGTGAGCTTCAAATAATAAGGTATAAAGGTATGGTAGAAGTGAGTATCTTATATTCAGTACATTTCTTGATAAATCTATAAATGTATCATTAAAGCTCACAGGGTCTTGCCTCTGAAAGAGAAGAAAATTATATGTTATTCAAAAATAATCATTTTATCTAGACTAATTCAGAAATTATTTCTTAATTTTAGTTTTATAATACAGCCAACATCTAAATCCCTGGTGAATAAGATTGTAAACACAAGTGTCCTGCAACCATTCTGAAAGACCCTGAAAGAAAATAGGCCTCAAATACATTATTTTGTCATGGAAAATGCAGTGTTTTTTGGCTTTGTTTTCTAAGCGCATTTAAGGATTGTGCGCATTTCATTGCAATGCATAAAAATGGGGGCTTTTAATTTAAAATAATATTTTGCTTTTTGAAACAAAAAAAAGTGTCAAAAGTTTTTTTTTTATTTTTGAATAAAGAAAAAGAAAAGAAAATCTGTTTAAATTTATAATAAAACTAGCTTTGCTCATGGAAAAGGGCAATGCTCTTCAAGAGAATGTTGTTTTTAGTGGGACAATAGCAAACATTTACAAAACATGTGATGGTCTATTTTTTATGATGAAAAGAGAAAAGTATCCCTTACTGGACTCGTGATTTTAGTTTTGGCTTGACAGGAATATAGAGTCCACAGCTGAGAAATAAATCACAAAGTTTACTGAATCTTCACAAATAAAGGTACATAGAACAGGGGAATTAGAAGCTAAAAGGTAAGATGTTAAAAGATTCCAGAGTCATGTTTTCTGTAAACGTGCCTCACAAGGAATTTTCACTTATTTTTATGTTTAATTTTCATGTCACTGTCCACAAGTAAAACTGTGGGAGACGTCCATTTCAGCCTGCGAGCACTCTGCCCCTACATTTCAGTTGTGTAAACTAAAAACTAAACAATTTTCCTGTTTTCGTGATTTAAATGCATGGCAGAAGCTTTATGAGAATAATGCTCCTAAAGTATTGGATAACTTGATTTTGTTAATTCTTATTTCACAATAATCTTAATAAATATATTTTGAAAAACTGACCTAAATCCATGTCGAAATTAAAACAATAATAATAGTTGGTAGCTAAATCCAATGTATCATCTAGCAACCATGTCCCCAAAGTTTTTCTTTTATGATTTAGAAAGAGCATGCAATTTTAAACAACTTTCCAATTTACTTCTATTATCTATTCTATGTCATTCTCTTGATATCCTTTGTTGAAAAGCATATCTAAATAGGCTCAGTAGCTGCTGATTGGTGGTTACACATAGATGATGTGTGTGATTGGTTCACCCATGTGCATTGCTATTTCTTCAACAAAGGATACCAAAAGAATGACAAAAATAGATAATAGAAGTAAATTAGAATGTTGTTTTAAACTATATTCTCTATCTGAATCATGAAAAAAAAATTAGGTTTCATGTTCCTTTAAAATGTAGCAATTCATAATGATTTGTATTGTAGATTTTTTTTTATGTACATAAAATAGGGAACCTGTTTGAAGAACCAGAACACAATGAAGAGTAGAGATGTGCATTTATTTAGTTATGAATACACATTCGTAATGAAAAATGGATGTTTGTTTTGAAGAAAACTAATAAATACTGTGGAAATTCATTAGTATTAATTTATTTCCTTTCCTTTTTTTTTTAAGGGTAATTACTTATCTTTTGCGTGCTGGAGAGTGCGCTAACAAGATCCTCTTCTTGCCAGAGCCCTCATTTTAGCACTGTTGGCTCCCAGTACCTGCACTTAAGTTAGTGCAGGTCCTGGGAACTGAGCATGTTAAGCCTGTTAATAGAGCGGCCTGGGCTATGTCAAGAAGAGGATTGGGTTAGAGTGCTCTCCAGCATGCACAAAGTAAGTATAAACTGCTACAGGTGAATTTTATATTTGTTTTAAAGTCTAAATAAAATTCAGTATTTGTTTTAAACTAAAACAACATTGACTAGTGTAGTCAACAAATATTAAGGCACATTAATTTCCCCAAATATCCAAAATGAAAATTTCTTGGATGCACAAGTCTATTGAAGAGTACCCAGTTCCGCTGGCCAAAAGAGTCTGGAGAGTGAAGACTGAAGGAACCTCAATTGAATTTCAGGAAATGATTGTCATGTATATAGTCATGAAATTTAATTGAATGTCTTACACACAATTACACACTTACCATAAATCCTTTCCCATTATGATTCCTTGAAAATGGATAAAATGCTCCTAACTCCATCCAGCGAGCACATAATTCATAAGTAGTATCTTCAAAGAATCCACAAATATCTGCTCCAGTCTAATAATAATAATAATAATAATACTAAGTTGTTAATATAAATTATGAATATTGAAAATATATTGAATATAACAAATATGTTAAAACATAATTGATGTTAGAAATTACCACTTACATATGATATTCCAAAAAGACTAAAGTCCATCATACCTGCAAAACAAATATGAATATCTTTATTCCAATATATAATTACATTTTCCAATCAAATTGATTATCAGAGTTTAATCATACAATGTTGTCTTTAATAATATAATTTAAAAAATTAACAGCTTAAGGGCTAGTATTGTATACAAAAATAGCTACTGTAAAATATCATTATCACAGATACCAAACTTATTCTATTTTCATCATTTTACATATGAGGCGTAAATTGCTTTTGAGCCTTTGAGGGTCAGGTTTGCACATGCAAGCCTGCTTCCTGCAATGTAAGAAGCAGCGGTCATCAGAATGCTCCTCCTTACACTCTCAACCACCTTTAAAGGGACAGTCAACACCAGAATTGTTGTTGTTTTAAAAGATAGATAATCCCTTAATTATCCATTCCCCAGTTTTGCATAACCAACACAGTTATATTAATATTCTTTTTACCTCTGTAAATACCCTGTAGCTAAGCCTTTGCAGACTGCCCCCTTTTTTTCAGTTCTTTAGACAGACTTGTATTTTAGCCAATCAGTGCTCACTCCACGGTAAAGTCACGTGCATGAGCTCAATGTTATCTATATGAAACACGTGAACTAATGCCCTCTAGTGGTGAAAAACTTTCAAAATGCATTTAGATTAGAGATCCACCATAGTTTAAATATATATATATATATATATATATATATATATATATGAAATAAATGAATTGATGCTTTATATAAGTGGTGCTACTTCTACATGTTGAAGATTATATATTAATAGGATAGTTAAAATTAAACATTCACTATAAAATTAAATAGTGATAATAAAATATTGTTAGTTCAGAGGTAACTGTTAAATGGGCTATATACCCTGCCTCTTTAAAACCCTTTCAGCTGTCATTTTATGGACATTACCTCAGCCTATATGATATAGGCTGTGCACATGATGAGTCACATACTGTACCTCATAGGCTGACATTTATGTGGTAGATTTATTAATGGTCGAGCCGACATGATTTGCTGTAGCTAATCATGTCCGCTCTACCTTGATAAATGCCGACAGCATATGCTTTTGGCATTTAACAATGCACAGGATTTTGGGTGAAATGCTTGTGCAATGCCGCCCCCTGCGAACTGGCAGCCAATCAGCCACTAGCAGGGACCGTCAATCATCCCGATCGTATTGGATCGGGATGATTTTAGTCCGCCACCTAAAAGGTGGTGGAAAAGTTATGGAGCAGCGCTGCTTCTTAACTTCCATTTCTGACATACCAGAAATGATGGGGATCGAGGCAGCATCCGCTGGTTAATAAATCAACCCCATATATTTTTTTTGTTGTTAATTAACTCTTAATAAAAAAAGTTTTATAATTGCAGTTTAGCTAAAAAATAAACTGTATTACTATATTTGAGCTGTTTATTCTCCAGGCAATGTACCCATTTGTAGCCATTTTCTGTTTCAGATTTTTAATAATCTGATTCCATTTAAACTTAAAGGAAAAGTCTACTTGAAAATGTTTATTGTTTAAAGAAATAGATAATCCCTTTATTACACATTCCATAGTTTTCCATAACCAACTCTGTTATATTAATACACTTTTTACCTCTGTGATTACCTTGTATCTAAGCCTCGACTGCCTCCATATCTCAGTTCTTCTGACAGACTTGCATTGTAGCCAACTAGTGCTGACTCATAAATAACTCCACAGGAGTGAGCATAATGCTATCTATATGGCAAACATGAACTAGAGCTGTATAGCTGTAAAAAACTGTCAAAATGTACTGAGATAAGAGGTGACCTTCAAGGGCTTAGACATTTGTATTTGTGCCTACCTAGGTTTAAATTTACACAAGGAATTATATTGATGATAAAGTAAAATGGAAAGTTGTTTTCATTTTCATGCATGCCCTATCTGAATCATAAAAGTTTAATTTTGCCTAGACTGTCCCTTTCATTTATACTTTATTTAAATTGCCACATCCTATTTTTTTGTACTTTTGTTAAAGTATACATAAAAATAGCATAGAGTATAGAAGACTATATTGTTTAGATGTTCTTATTTACCTCACATAAAAAAATGAATTTGTTTCTATAAGAAAGTCATCTGAACAAGCACATTATAAAACTTCATTTGCAATGTGTGAGTCTTACCAATAATAGATTTATCTATTTGATCCCAAGCTGCAGTATTATCACCAAGCCAGTGCCCCACCCATTGTCCAGATGTAGGATATGTAGAACGGCTGATGACAATTCCTCTCTCTCCTGTTATGTCTCGTAGGGCACTGCAAATAAATAATATAGGATAAGTTATTTGAATAAATGTATAATTGTTAAATTTTAATACTATGTACAACCCATATAATCAAATTGTTTAAGACATTTATGCTTAAAGAAATTAACAAATCATATAATTGTGTGGGCTCAGTTTTGACAACCCACCCATTTACAATCCTGTTGGGTTGAAGAACAGAATTGTTTAAGATTTTGTGCAAAAAAAATAAAAATAAATCTTAGAAATTTCAAAATTTGGCATGAAACTTCAAAAGGTGCAATAGGCAGAAGTGGGTTTATTTTTTACGTGCCAGTGCAGATTGGATTATCTTTTACCTTCCAACAACTATGAAGTAGCAGTAAAGCTTATGAAGGTGCTGTGGACATAACTGGTATTTCACTGGTATTTCAATAAGATTGCTAACTGACTGATTACTTGCAAATTACCAATATCAGCTGTATATCATTTTTTCACATTAAAGGGATTTGAAAGTTTTTAAAAAATGGGAAAGCTTTTCAATAATTGTACAGAGTAGTGCATATTTATCTTATTAAATCAGTGTTTAAATTAATATTTCAGACCCTCAAAATCTATTGTACTTACCATAGTCCCTCCAACTACTACCTGGTCCATATTTTTTTTTTTTTTGTAGTATAGCGAATCACAAGCAATAGGACCTCACCAGAGGTGAATCACCTTTCTGTGAGCTATGGTTTATGACTGGCTGTACTGCCTGATTCATCACTTTAAAAAAACAAAACAAAATCAGCTTTGGATCAGTGGATATGGGGGAGTTGGTTTTGAAATATATTTTTTTAAACATTGCCTTCAATTTGATCCCAATAAATATACACTGTTTACAGTGCAATGTTTTAAAGGCATTCTTATTTTTTAAATGTTGGTGCCGTTTCTGTATATAAATAAACTACCATAAGTTGATTAAATCAATTACATCAAATAAGCAATTCATATCATTACCAATAAATCAAGAAATATAATACATGGATTTTCTTTAAAAATGTTAATGTATTTAGTCTGTTACAAATTATAAAGTAAATAATACAATATTTGTATGTCTTATTTTTTTAAAGCATATTTTAATGAACTATATAAACTATAACCTTTTTTAATACAGTAATTTTAATTGGATATTTTAATATATTTAATATGTTATATAATTGTGTTAAAATATATAACATTATTATAAATAAACGTATCTTTAAAATTACATTTTTAAATAATATAATTTAATTTGACTAAATGCATTATAAAAAATATTTTAATTACAATCTGTTGTACTTTCTAATATATTTTATTAAATGTATTTATTATTAGAAATGATACCTGTCCTCACTCATCAACAAATATTCTCCAGCCCGCCCCCTAAGATCCAACAATGACCTGCTTATTGTGTCCTCTACCATCACCTCCTCTCATGCTAGACTGCAGGACTTCTCTCGTGCGGCACCAACCCTCTGGAAGGCACTTCCTCGAGCTGTCAGACCTGCCCCTAACCTCTCCTCCTTTAAACGTTCCTCTAAAGACCTTTCTGTTCAGGGAAGCTTATCACCCGACTCATTAACAAACTAATTTCACTTAACTAATAGTTGCCCTCACCTATCTCCTCACTAATACCATTCTCACCTTTGCAGTCGCCACCTCCTGTTTCCCATCCTCCTACCCATCTATATTGTAAGTTCCCATGGGCATAGGGCACTCAATCCCCCCCCTGTATTTGTCTGTAAAATGTTGTCTTTTATTGTATTGTTTCTCCATTGTATTGTTAACCTTGTAACCATGGGCAGCGCTGCAGAATCTGTTGGAACTTTATAAATAAAGAATAATATATATATATATCCAATCCAAAGTAAAAGGTACTATCTGGGATTTTCAATAAAGCGTAGCATTTATTTTACAAATTTAAAACAGACATATGTCGGTTTTAAATTTGTAAAATAAACGCTACGCTTTATTGAAAAGTCTAGAGAGTGCCATTTACTTTGGATGGGATACTTATGTTATTACTGACGTGCACCTTGGCTGTTGATATATTTGTAAGACTGTGGTCATCCTGTTTGGAAGTTTTCCTATACAGTGTATATATAGTATATATATATATATATATATATATATATATATATAAAACAGTCATTGATGGTACAGCACTCTCAGTAACAAATTGAAGTACCTTCTTCCCAGGGTGCACTTTAAATACGTGTATACAGTTCAAGAAAGCGAAAAGGCACTCACCAGGACTTGAATTATTTTTCTATTTATTAAAGTGATGTTTCGGGTTTTATCCCGTCCTCAAACCAACAGCAAACAGACATACACTACTTACCAGACTTAAATAAAAGCCTCAGAAAAAAGTAGAGTCAGAAATGTGAGTTTCTGGCTCCAAGAGCAGATTGCATTTATTAGCACTTACTGTCCCCTACATTAGGTATCAAAAAACCTTGAAAAGGAAGAAAATGTAGGTGGAGCAGCGTGTATCTATAATTAAAACCTAACTTTTATTTCAACACTTAAAAAAAGGAAATAATAACATACAATTAAAAACACAAATTCGCGTAGAACTTAGAAATTGGGGTTAAATTGTACCCTTTATTTAGTATTTGGGTGGAGTAACGGAATGAAAGAGGGGTATCAGTGTTCAGATATTATGATACTGAAATACGTTTATCTGAAGAGCTGATATAAGTGTGGATTCTCTTCTATCTCTAACAACTACGTTACTGTATCAAATTATTGATGTGCATACGTGTGGTGTTGCTCTGGATATTATATCTCTCTGATAACACCACACGTATGCACATCAATAATTTGATACAGTAACGTAGTTGTTAGAGATAGAAGAGAATCCACACTTATATCAGCTCTTCAGATAAACGTATTTCAGTATCATAATATCTGAACACTGATACCCCTCTTTCATTCCGTTACTCCACCCAAATACTAAATAAAGGGTACAATTTAACCCCAATTTCTAAGTTCTACGCGAATTTGTGTTTTTAATTGTATGTTATTATTTCCTTTTTTTAAGTGTTGAAATAAAAGTTAGGTTTTAATTATAGATACACGCTGCTCCACCCACATTTTCTTCCTTTTCAAGGTTTTTTGATACCTAATGTAGGGGACAGTAAGTGCTAATAAATGCAATCTGCTCTTGGAGCCAGAAACTCACATTTCTGACTCTACTTTTTTCTGAATCATTGATTCTTGCATAAGCACTCCAGCAAGTACCCACTGTAAAATTGAATGTAGGTACAAACTAGCAGTCCCTATTCACGAGTGTAGTGCGGTTGCAATCTTTTGCGTCTTAAATAAAAGCCTAATGCCCACCCACAGAGCTACCCGCGGCAAACCGAAAATCACAGCACCCATGTGGTACACCTCCACGTCATATGTTGCTATGGAGACCGGACGCCGCTCGGTATCCTCAGTGAAGATAAAACTAAAATACCATTAAAAACAAGAAGGAGACAGATACAGTAAATAATTAACTACACAATACATTATAGTATAACGGCCGGTGGAGAATCATACCGCAAATCCAATATTTCAGTTAACAGCGTACATGCTGCACAGTAACTTCATTGGTCAAGGCTTAATCAATCACGGTATAGTGTATAGCCGACGCCCAAAAAACAGCTGTGTGTCAGAGAGAACATCGCTGATATGGATACAATTGTTGCTTTTGCCGGATATATTTGTGCTGGTCGCAACACACAAGTTTATCTATATAGTAATACAACATAAACATATACAGCAACAATATAACAACAGAAGAAAATCAAATATAGCAAGAGAACAAGAGGGCATGTAGAAGGATGCATTCCAAATACCTAATTTAAATACAATAGCTAAATAGGCAGTAGTTAACATTACATTATATGACTATATCATCATGTACGTGGACTACAAAAATATTGCCAGTCATCAACTAGATATCCAAAACATTACAAAAATTATCATATAGAGATAAAGGCATATTTCTACATATTGCTAGTTGGTACAACATAGTGTTCTAGAACAAAAAACCATAAAAACAACACAAAAAAATATTTTTAAAAATTGGTGAATAAAAGGAAGAATTTTTTTTTTTTTAATAAACCATTCTATGAACGAAATTCAAAAAGTTTATATATGCAAAAATGATACGAAAAAATTGTATTGACAGATTATGAAAAAATGTTAATGAAGAAATTCCTTTTACAAAAACGTACATATATGAAAAATACATATATAACAAACATATATGTAAACATAGCTGAAAAAATATATGAAAAAACATAGTAATTACTATATACAATGGACCAGAGACTCTCATAGATAACAATGCCAATCTAGGTGGACATTAAGGCCCTGTGGTGCCATGGTTCCCAGTTAAAATATCAATCTCGCCTCTCGTAGCAACATTTTGGCACAATCACCACCAAGCATCGGTATATGATCAATAATTATGTACTTAAGATCAGATACTTTATGATTAGCATGTGCGAAGTGCCTAGCCACAGGCTGGTCCAATGTGCCCTTCATGATGGCCGTTCTAATGGCTGATCGATGGTTCACCATCCTCATTCGTAGATCGTCTATGGTCTTTCCAACGTAAAAATTCCACACGCATAGTGCAGAAGATATATTATGAATTGTGTGGTACAGGTCACCCTGTGTTTTATTTCATATTTCTTGTTGGAGTACGGATGTCTAAAGATTTTACAAGTGGAGAGACCCCCGCAGGTGGTACAACCTAGGCAACGATAACACCCCGGCTTGGCTTGGAGCCAGGTGTCTTTGGTGTAGCACTTTCTTGGATCCATTTGGATCAATTGATCTCTTAGAGATCTGGCTCTGCGGTATCCAATCCTGGGTGGAGGTGTCTCATATAATGGGAGGTCTTTATCGGTGGTTATCAGCGACCAATTTTTCCTTAATCTGTTGGATACAATGTGTTTGTCTATATCAAATGTAGTGGTGAACGTCTACCATCATGGGTATCATCATTCTTGGATTGGAGTAGGGCTTGTTGAGTGGTACTAAGCATGTCCTGCTTGATCTCTTTTAGATGCTTATGTTGATACCCCCTCTGGAGAAATTTCTTCTCTATTTCATCCAGTTATTCAACCATGGTTGATTTATCTGAATTGTTTCTCACAGTCCGCTTAAATTGCGAAATTGGCAAGGCTCTTTTTAGAGCTGGAGGATGACAACTCCATGCGTGGAGTAGGGAGTTTCTATCCATCTCTTTAGTAAAAAGGGTAGTACATAAACGTCAATTCTTCTTATAAACCCTTAGGTCCAGGAAATCGACTGTGGTTTTACTGTGTGTTATTTTAAATTTAAGTGATGCATGGGCTAAATTCAAGGTCTCAAACCAACAAATCAGGTCTTCCTCTGTTCCCTTCCACAATAGGAACAGATTGTCAATGTATCTTTTGAATAGGATAACATGCTCATGAATAGAGTGGTACCACCCGTCTCAAACTGGGCCATAAATAAATTGACATAGGTGGGTGCCACATTCGAACCCATGGCCATTCCAGATGTCTGTAGAAAGTATTCCCTTACAAAACTAAAGTAGTTCATCTCAAGGCACATTGTCAGTAGCTCGATGATGGCATCAGTTGGTGGGCCAACATATGGGTACCGGGATAGTTGTCTGGTAACTGCCCTTATTCCTTCTGCATGTGGTATAACAGTGTAAAGGCTGGTTACATCCAATGTAACCAGCAGAATTTCTTCTCCAATCTCAGATAGCTGTTTAAATGTGTTAATCATTGATCCTGAGTCCAACAGAAATGTGTCCATGTTTCTCACAAGAGGTTGTGACAGATGGTCAAGGTAGGTGGCAATTGGTTGCATATTTTTTGTGTTGTTTTTATGGCTTTTTGATCTAGAACACTATGTTGTACCAACTAGCAATATGTAGAAATATGCGTTTATCTCTATATGATAATTTTTGTAATGTTTTGGATATCTAGTTGATGACGGGCAATATTTTTGTAGTCCAAGTACATGATGATTTAGTCATATAATGTAATGTTAACTACTGCCTATTTAGCTATTGTATTCAAATTAGGTATTTGGAAAGCATCCTACATGTCCTCTTGTTCTCTTGCTATATTTTCTATTCTTCTGTTGCTATATTGTTGCTGTATATGTTTATGTTGTATTACTATATAGATAAACTTGTGGGTACTTAGGATTATGTGTTGCGACCAGCATGAATATACTTGAATGCAATTTTGCACTAATATCCAGCAATAGCAACAATTGTATCCATATCAGCAATGTTCTCTCTGACACACAGCTGTTTTTTGTTTTTTGGGCGTCGGCTATACACTATGCCGTGTTTGATTAAGCCTTGGCCAATGAAGTTACTGTGCAGCATGTATGCTGTTAACTGAAATTGTGGATTTGCGGTATGATCCTCCACAGGCCGATATACTATAATGTATTGTGTAGTTAATTATTTACTGTATCTGTCTCCTTCTTGTTTTTAATGGTATTTTAGTTTTATCTTCACTAAGGCTACCGAGCGGCGTCCGTCTCCATAGCAACATATGACGTGGAGGTGTACCACGTGGGTGCTGTAATTTCCGGTTCGCCGTGGGTAACTCTGTGGGTGGGCATTAGGCTTGTATTTAAGTCTGGTAAGTAGTGTATGTCTGTTTGTTGTTGGTTTGAGGACAGGATAAAACCCAAAACTTCACTTTAATAAATAGAACAATGATTCAAGACCCGGTGAGTGACTTTTCTCTTTCTTGAACTATATATATATATATATATATATATATATATATATATATATATATATATATATATATGTATATATATATATATTTAAATTAAATTAACTTTAGTAAACTGAGGCATACACAACTATACTTAAAGGGGCAGGCATTGTAATCTAAAGAGAACATCAGGTGATGGTTTTAGTAAGCAAAACCAGCTACTTAAATTACAAAAATGCAATTTCCTATAGATTTAATATTCTGGAGTAGGTATAATAAGTCATTTGGAACACATTATGGGAAATTAAATATTATAGTGCAGTGCACATTGAAAGCTTTGATCATCTCTATAATGAATTTAGAAAAGCTATAGTCAATGCAAGCTTTCACTACTTAGCAAAGCTTACAATCAGATACCACTACTTGGCTGGCACTACTATGCACGCTTCTCCAGTTGTGATCTCTTGTAATGTGTTTACGTACAGTGTGCCACAGGATTACAGGCAATTTTTGAATTTTGGATCTGAACCATAGCCTTTAAATTGATCTTTTTTTACTTAAAAAATAAAACTGAATAATCATATGCTACTCTTTTTTGTTTTTATAAAACCAACTTGTTAACTTGAGCCATATATGCAGCAAGATAACCCTATACAACATAAGATTTGTATTTTATTTGTATAATGACAACAGATTATACAAATCTAGGGACTATGGAAGAGCACAAAAGTTATACTGTTTTAGTCTGTTATCATAAGTTATGTTTTGTTTTGTTTACAGGCATAGCAGTTTTTGAAGTGGATAAAAATTAATGTGATGTTGAGCAACTATTGAGACTTACTCATATGTTGGTTTTGAATGTGACCATCCATAAAGATTGTGAACATCATAATGTCTTACAGGCGTTCCATCTGGAAGATGTTGCTGGCTATCCATACATAAGGTCTTGTGACTCAGTCCCATATCTCTTGATTCCAAGTCTAAAAATAATAAGAGGTGTTTTTTATGAGTTTGACATATTTTGATGATTGAAGCATATATGAAATTCTAATGTGCATCCTGGCAGCTGAAGGAACTACAGTATCTAAAAATGAGAGCTTGGTTTTGGTGTTCGATTATATGATTTTATATATATATATATATATATATATATATATATATATATATATATATATATATATATATATATGCATTGGAGCCCTTTCCAGTCAAGTGGATGAAAACAGGAAAAAATCATGTATATGCAATATTCATTTTTATTAAAGTGTTATACTATATATTTACATTACATATTTCACATTCCAGTGATCTGCACATAGCAGAATATGTTCAAAGTATTTATAAATTGTTATTCTTATATATATATCTGTATATATCTATACCTATATATAATTATAGATAGATAGATAGATAGATAGATAGATAGATAGATAGATAGATATTGTACCAAAATACCATTATATATGTAGAAATATGTATTTATGAATAAATAGAACATATTCTTCTATGTGAAGAACATTGGAATATGAAATATTCATATTTTCATGTCTGACTAGCGTACTTGAGAATATGAGATCATGCTTGTGTATCAGTAGTGTGTTTTTTTTTTTCTCCATTGACTTCTACAGGGGAATGTGTAAATCTGTTGTAAATTTTCTAAATTAGGCTACCCGTAGCGTACAAAAAGCTTATTTTTGCCGGAGTTAGTAGATGAGTTGGAACATTAAATACCGCTCCACTTGTAATCTGGCCCTTAGCATTGTATTAGACAGTGTTTATTATCCTTTTTTTTTTGTCTGGTATACATTTTTCTTAGAGACGCTTTAATATCTTAAAATGCCTATGTCTGCCAATGATTCTGTTGATGCAATTCAGTCATAAAAAAAATAATTTAAAGTGACATTGTACACTAGATTTTTCTTTGCATAAATGTTTTGTTGATGATCCATTTTTATAGCCCATCTGGGAGTGTTTTTGTAAAAATCTATAGTTTTGCACATTTTAAAATAACTGTCTTTTCATATGCAGGGAAGGGGGAGTGTCTGCTGTTCCTGTTTTCCCAGTCTAATTTCATCAACAGTGTTAAACTGAGAGCTTCTAAGTAAGTTTTTAAAAGGTTTTATAGTGGATTTTTAGATCAGTATCAATGCATATTCTTCTTTATAGTAATGTCAATTACATGCGCTTATATGAAAATTGTTGTGCGCTGTCCCTTTAATTAAACTTATATATATATATATATATATATATATATATAGACAATATTGTGTGTTACAAAAATGTTTGCTTGTATGTTTATCCTATCCGTAAGGGAGAATATCATTGGTAATTAGGTATGTATTTTTTTTTTAGAGGGACTCAAAATTAAACTTTCATGATTTGAATAGGGCATGCAATTTTAAACAACTTTCCAATTTTTTGTTATCATCAAATTTGCTTTGTTTTCCTTGTATTGTTTGTTGAAAGCTAACCCTAGGTAGGCTCAAACTGATTTATAAACTGCTAAAAATTGCCTCTTTTCTCAGTGCATTTAAACAGGTTTTCACAATTAGACAGTGCTATTTTATGTGTGTTATACAGAAAACATTGTGCTCACTCTCGTGGAGTAATTTAATAGTCAGCACTGATTGGCTAAAATGCATGTCTGTCAAAAGCACTGAGATAAGGGGGCAGTCTGCAGAGGATTAGATACAAGATAATCACAGAGGTAAAAGTGAATTAATATAACAGTGTTGTTTATGCAAAACTAGAGAATGGGTAATAAAGGGTTATCTATCTTTTTAAACAATATTATTTTTCAAGTAGACTGTCCCTTTAAAGGGACATGAAACCCACATTTTCTCTTTCATGGTTTAGAAAGAGCATGCATTTTTAAACAACTTTCTAATTTGCTTCTATTATCTAATTTGTTTTATTCTCTTGATAATCTTTGCTGAAAAAAAATCTAGAAAGGCTCAGTAGCTGCTGATTGGTTGCTGCACATAGAAGCCTTGTGTGATTGGCTCACCCATGTGCATTGCTATTTCTTCAACAAAGGATATCTAAAAAATTAAGCAAAATAAATAATAGAAGTAAATTGGAATGTTGTTTAAATTTGTATTCTCTATCTGAATCATGAAAGAAAAATTTTGAGTTTAGTGTCCCTTTAACTATGATAAGTAATTCTGTGTGACATCCTCAGATAAGAGCTTTGGCCCCTTAGAGTATCCGACATCCAAGTGGATGTCAATATGCCATCGTTTGTGCGTAATCTTGCTAGTGAATACAAAATAGGTCAAAGATAATTAAGTAGCAAACATACATAATATCTGTTTCTTTCAATCATTGTACATTGTTAAAGTGTAACGCCTAGATTTATAGTTCTGCATTAGCTGTCAAAAGCAGCGTTAAGGGGTCCTAATGCTGCTTTTTACCGCCCGCTGGTAATTAGAGTCAGTCAGGAAAGGGTCTAACGCTCACTTTCAAGCCGCAACTTTTCCATACCGCAGATCCCCTTACGCCAATTGCGTATCCTATCTTTTCAATGGGATCTTCCTAACGACGGTATTTAGAGTTTTGGCTGAAGTGAGCATTAGACCCTCTACCGACAAGACTCCAGCCGCAGAAAAAAGTCAGGAGTTCAGAGCTTTCTGGGCTAACGCCGGTTCATAAAGCTCTTAACTACTGTGCTCTTAAGTACACTAACACCCATAAACTACCTATGTACCCCTAAACCGAGGCCCCCCACATCGCCGCCACTCTAATAAAAAATTTTAACCCCTAATCTGCCGACTGCACACCGCCGCTATCTACATTATAGCTATGTACCCCTAATCTGCTGCCCCTAACATCGCCGACACCTACATAATATTTATTAACCCCTAATCTGACCCCCCCCAACGTTGCCACTACCTTACCTACACTTATTAACCCCTAATCTTCTGACTGGACCTCACCGCCACTATAATAAATGTATTAACCCCTAAACCGCCGCACTCCCGCCTCAAAAACCATATAATAAATAGTATTTACCCCTAATCTGCCCTCCCTAACATCGGCAACACCTAACTTCAAGTATTAACCCCTAATTTGCCGACCGGACCTCGCCGCTACTCTAATAAATGTATCCCCCCCTCTCCCCCTCTCTTTTGTGCTCTCTACCCCCTCTCTTTTGCGCTCTCTCTCTCCCCCTCTCTTTTGAGCTCTTTCCCCCTCTCTTAATGGCAAAGGGTTCTAATGCACTTATATATATATATGTGGACATATATATGTATCTGTTTATATGTGTATATATGTCGGTAAATAAATATATAAACATAGAAATACATTAATATATATGTACACATATATAGACATATATATACTAGTCCTAAAGCACGTTCACATCGGCCATTTTTTGCAGTACAGCGGTCCCACCCTTTGCGCTCTCTCCCTCCCCCTCTCTTTTGCTCTTTCTCTCTCCCCCTCTCTTTTGCTCTCTCTCTCCCCCTCTCTATTGAGCTCTCTCCCCCCTCTCTTTTGAGATTTCTCTCTCCCCCCTCTCTTTTGCACTCTCTCTCCCCCCTCTCTTTTGCGCTCTCTCCCCCCTCTCTTTTGCTCTCTCTCTCTCTCTCTCCCCCATCTCTTTTACGCTCTCTCTCTCCCCCCCTCTCTTTTACACTCTCTCTCCCCCTCTCTTTTGTGCTCTCTCTCTCCCCCATCTCTTTTGCGCTCTCTCTCCCACATCTCTTTTGCTCTCTCTCTCTCGCCCATCTCTTTTGCGCTTTCTCCCCCTCTCTTTTGTGCTCACTCTCCCCCTCTCTTTTGCACTCTCTCTCCCTCTCTTTTGAGCTCTTTCCCCGTCTCTTTTGCGCTCTCTCCCCCCCTCTCTTTTGCACTCTCTCCCCCTCTCTTTTGCTCTCTCTCTCTCCCCCCTCTCTTTTGTGCTCTCTATCCCCCCTCTTTTGCTCTCTCTCTTTTCCCCCTCTCTTTTGCGCTCTCTCTCCCCCTCTCTTTTGTGCTCTCTCCCCCCTCTCTTTGTGCTCTCTCCCCCCTCTCTTTTGCTCTCTCTCTCCCCATCTCTTTTGCGCTCTCTCTCCCCCTCTCTTTTGAGCTCTCTCTCTTCCCCATCTCTTTTGCGCTCTCTCTCCCCCTCTCTTTTGAGCTCTCTCTCTCCCCCTCTCTCTCTCCCTCCCCTCTCTCTCTCCCCCCTCTCTCTCTCCCCCCTCCTCTCTCTCTTCCCCGTTTCCTCTCTCTCCCCCTACTCTCTCTCTCTCCCCCTCCTCTCTCTCTCTCCCCCCGCTCCTCTCTCTCTCTCCCCCTCCCCTCTCTCTCTTTTACCCTCCTCTCTCTCTCTCTCTCTCTCTCTCTCCCCCCTCCTCTCTCTCCCCCCCCTCCTCTCTCTCTCTCTCTCTCTCTCCCCCTCCTTTCTCTCTCTTTCTCCCCTCCTCCTTTCTCTCTCTCTCTCCCCCTCTCTCTCTCTCTCCCCCCTCCTCTCTCTCCCCCTCCTCTATCTCTCTCCCTTCTCTCTCTCCCCGCCCTCCTCTCTCTCCCCCTCTCCTCTCTCTCTCCCCTCCTCTCTCTCTCTCCCCTCCTCTCTCTCTCTCCCCTCCTCTCTCTCTCCCCTCCTCTCTCTCTCTCTCTCTCTCTCGCTCTCCTCCTCTCTCTCCCCTCCTCTCTCCCCTCCTCTCTCTCTCTCCTCCTCTCTCTCTCTCCCCCTCTCTCTCTCTTTCACCCTTTCTCTCTTTCTCTCTCCTCTCTCTCCCCCCTCTCTTTTGTGCTCTCTCTCTCCCCCTCTCTTTTGCGCTCTCTCACCCTCTCTTTTGTGCTCTCTCCCCCATCTGTTTTGCTCTCTCTCCGCCTCTCTTTTGTGCTCTCTTTGTCTCTCCCCCCTCTTTTGCTCTCTCTCCCCCCTCTCTTTTGTGCTCTCTCTCTCCCCCTCTCTTTTGCGCTCTCTCCCCCCTCTATTTGCGCTCTCTCCCCCCCTCTCTTTTGCTCTCTCTCTCCCCCATCTCTTTTGCGCTCTCTCTCCCCCTCTTTTTTGAGCTCTCTCTCTCCCCATCTCGTTTGTGCTCTCTCCCCCTCTCTTTTGAGCTCTCTCTCTCCCCCCTCTCCTCTCTCTCTCCCTCCCTCTCCTCTCTCTCCCCCTCCCTCTCTCTCTCCCCTCTCCTCTCTCTCCCCTCCTCTCTCTCTTCCCTCTCTCTCTCCCCTCTCCCCTCTCTCTCTCCCTTCTCCTCTCTCTCTCCCCGTCTCCTCTCTCTTTCCTCCTTCTCCTTTCTCTCTCCCCCCTCCTCTCTCTCTCCCCCCTCTCCTCTCTCTTTCCCCGCTCTCCACTCTCTCTCCCCCTCTCCTCTCTATCTCTCCCCCCTCTCCTCTCTCTTTCCCCTTTTCTCTCTCTCTCCCCCCTCCTCTCTCTCTCTCCCCTCCTCTCTCTCTCTCCCCCCTCTCTCTCTCTCCCCCCTCCTCTCTCTCTCTCTCCCCCCTCCTCTCTCTCTCTCTCTCTCTCTCCCCCCTCCTCTCTCTCCCCCCTCCTCCTCCTCTCCCCCCCCCCTTTCTCTCTCCGCCCTCCTCTCTCTCCCCCCTCTCCTCTCTCTCTCCCCTCTTCTCTCTCTCCCCTCCTCTCTCTCCCCTCCTCTCTCTCTCCCCCTCTTTCTCTCTCTCCCCTCTCTCTCTCTCCCTCTCTTTTGTGCTCTCTCTCTCCCCCCTCTCTCTTGCTCTCTCTCCCCCCTCTCTTTTGCGCTCTCTCTCCCCCTCTCTTTTGCTCTTTCTCCCCCCTCTCTTTTGTGCTCTCTCTCCCCTCTCCTCTCTCCCTCCCCTCTCTCCTCCCCTCCTCTCTCTCTCCCCCCCTCCTCTCTCTCTCTCCCCCCTTCCCTCTCTCTCTCTCCCCCCTCCTCTCTCTCTCCCCCCTCCTCTCTCTCTCTCTCCCTCCTTTCTCTCCCCGCCCTCCTCTCTCCCCCTCTCCTCTCTCTCTCCCCTCTCCTCTCTCCCTCCCCTCTCTCCTCCCCTCCTCTCTCTCTCCCCCCCTCCTCTCTCTCTCTCTCTCCCCCCTTCCCTCTCTCTCTCTCTCTCTCTCCCCCCTCCTCTCTCTCTCCCCCTCCTCTCTCTCTCTCTCCCTCCTTTCTCTCCCCGCCCTCCTCTCTCCCCCTCTCCTCTCTCTCTCCCCTCCTCTCTCTCTCCCCTCCTCTCTCTCTTTCTCTCTCCCCTCCTCTCTCTCTCCTCCCTCTCTCTCTCTCCCCTCTCTCTCTCTCTCTCTCTCTCTCTCTCTCTCTCCCCCCCTCTCTTTTGTGCTCTCTCTCTTGCCCTCTCTTTTGCACTCTCTCCCCCCTCTCTTTTGCGCTCTCTCCCCCCTTTATTTTGCTCTCTTCCCCTTCTCTATTGTGCTCTCTCTTTCTCTCTCTCCCCCTCTTTTGCTCTCTCTCTCCCACCTCTCTTTTGCACTCCCCCCCCCCCCTCTCTTTTGCTCTTTCTCTCTCTCTCCCCATCTCTTTTTGTGCTCTCTCCCCCCCTCTCTTTTGAGCTCTCTCCCCCATCTCTTTTGTGCTCTCTCCCCCTTTCTTTTGCGCTCTCTCCCCCTCTCTTTGCGCTCTCTCCCCCCCTCTCTTTTTCTCTTTCTCTCTCTCTCCCCCATCTCTTTTTGTGCTCTCTCTCCCCCTCTCTTTTGAGCTCCCTCCACCATCTCTTTTGTGCTCTCTACCCCTCTCTTTTGAGCTCTCTCTATCCCCCTCTCCTCTCTCTCCTCCCTCCCTCTCTCTCTCCCCTCTCCTCTCTATCTCCTCTCTCTCTCCCCCCTCTCCTCTCTTTCTTCCCCCACTCCTCTCTCTTTCCCCACTCTCCTCTCTCCCCCCTCTCCTCTCTCTCTCCCCCCTACTCTCTCTTTCCCCTCCTCTCTCTCCCCTCCTCTCTATCTCTCTGCCCTCTCCTCTCTCTCTCTCCACCTCTCTCTCCCTTCCTCTCTATCTCTCTCCCCTCTCCTCTTTCTCTCCCCTCCTCTCTCTCCCCTCTCTATCTCACGACCGCGCCAGACCATGCCCCCTTCGCTGCCATTCATGCCCGGCCACGACCCCTTCATGTCGACCACACCCCTGCTCATGCCACTCCCACTTCTACCACAGAACAGCTAGAGAGTAGGACTCAAAGGCCAGGTGTGTTTGTCCTCATGCTGTCTCTACTGCGCATGACAGCTTCGGACAAACACACTTGGCATTTTATATAATAGGATATATATATATATATATATATATATGCACACACATACATCTTTAGCAATGTATCTGTATGTATCTCTATGTTAAAGCCCTCTAGTGGCTTTTTTTTCCTAACACCTGAGATCTCATATCTTTTATCCCTTATAACTTTTTTGTATAATATTTTAATAATAAAAGAAGGAGAAGAAGAGCAAGGGAAAGAATGAAAAGGAAAATGATAAGGAAAAGACAGCAACAATGACTTACTTGGCATATATGGAGGTTTGTTCAGTGTTTCATTTTTACAGCCATTTACTGATCCATGCACAAAGCTAGCAGGCTCATTCATATCCTAAATTAAATATCATATAACAATTAGATTAAAATTATATAATAAAAGAGATGAATGTTTTAAGTGCTTAATAAATATTACATCATACTAGTCTTACTACATTTTTAAAGGAAACTAAAATGAAACTTGTTTATTTCCGGAGTACATAAGTCTTGAAATTGAACATATTTTTATTTGTTTTATGGCAGTGGTAAACTCAAAGGGCAGGTAGACAAAAATATATTAAAGTAACTTATTAGCATGTATAACCACACTCAACAATCAGTCCCGTAGATCATCTCAAATAAAGATGGTTTAAAGCAGTGATGGCCAACTTCCTAACGCAAGAGGGCCGCAGATCAATATTTTAGAAGCGTTAAAGGCCACATATAAATTTATAGCTATTCAACACACATTTAATTACATATTAACTAAAAATGTCCAGGGGTACAGGGCCTGTTATCCCCTCAAGTTGGCTTTTTTGAGTTGTGGCCACCATATTTAACCACCCACCAGAAATACACAAAGTACACGTTTTTAGTTTTTGCTGGGTCCACAAAAGAATATGACTTGCAGTTTTAGTTGTGAGGTCACAACAAACTAGTGCAGATAGCTACATGTGGCCCATACCATACCTAGTTTAAAGCAAGCAGTGGCCCATGGTAAGAGCCCTCAACCTTTCACAGTTTGTGTAACTGCTTTTGATGACTGTACATTGTAACTATTTACCAACATAATATGTTTATGCATTTTAAATACATGTTAATAATGTCTGTTTTATTGGAAGAGGTTATGACAAATATACATTTTAGTCTGGGGGCTTAATTATCTTATCATCTGCATCAGTGTTGATCATATGATGTCCTGAAACAATTATGTTTTTAGGTTTTTGTTTGAAGAGTTTTAGGCTTAGAGAATGTCTAAATATGCAAAATGATTCCATATAAGAGAAGTAGAAGTTTTGAATGAATGAGAAAAGTTTATGAATAGTGGCACCTCATATATCTATGGAGGAGCAGATTGATTGCCAGGCTAAAATATATGGATGTGGGTGCTATAAAGGTTGCAGTGTAATTCAAATTAATTTCCAATAAGTAACTTAAATAGAGAATAGGAAAGGTTAAAAACAAACCCTTAGGGATATTAATTGTCAAATGAAAACAAATAAAGATGAAACCAGAGAATAGAAACTGAAGAAATAGGTATAAGGAGAACCAGAAAAGACCAACAAAATATCTAATGTGAAAAAAAAACATCAATAGTATCAAATATGTTTAGGAGCAGATGAAAATAGAACTGTCTTTTAGATTTGATTGCAAAAAAAGGTGTGTAGCATTTCTATATGTGGGTAGATAGATAGATAGATAGATAGATAGATAGATAGATTATGGATGGATATATATAGATAGATAGCTATATTGGGAGAAAAGATTGAAAGTTTTGAGAAACTTACTATCCAGAGTCCGTCAAACCTAATACTTTTTTCAGGGTTTGTAGGGTTTTCTCTAAATTCTCTGATTTCTCGATGCCACCACTTGGCAGTTTGATTTAGGAAAAAGTCAGGAAATGCTGCATAAGCTCTGTAAATCTATGCAAAACAAATAAATATAAAGCATTACAATTACAGCAAATAAAAAAAAAATAATAATCGCAAGTGGAGTGCATAATCTAATCCACATATTATATTGCATGATTTTTTTTATGTATTTACAACAACATTAGAGAAAATTTGTTATAGATTAAAGATTATCAGTCTGAAGTTAAAGTACCAATGGAATTTTATATTTGTACAGTACATATCAGCACTGCCATGGGAACAAAGTAAATGTTTTGTAAAGATTTAAAGCTTAGTTTTACAAACAACAATTTTATATTATTTTGTTTTCTCAGGTACATAACCCTTAAAAATACTCTGCAGTATGTTTATTTCATGTCACTCAAACAATGACTGAAGAGAATATTAAAGGGTCAGGAAACTCTTGCATCTCTAAAACCAATCAAAAATCATAATTTTCAGTGGTAAATTAAATAAAAGAGACCAAGATAAATTATACAAGTGCATTGTATAGTCCTATTCTATTTATAAAAAAACATTTGTGTGGAATGTAATTGTAATTTTGTTATTTAAAGGAATCCTTAAAGGGACAGTCAAGTAAAAAAAAAAAATCAATTTTCAAATAGGGAATGTAATTTTAAACAACTTTCCAATTTACTTTTATCAACAACTTTGCTTTGTTCTCTTGGTATTCTAGTTGAAAGCAAACCTAGGAAGGCTTATATGATAATTTCTAAGCCCTTGAAGGCCGCCTCTATTTTATTTACTTTTCACAGCAGGGGAGAGCAAGCTCATGTAGGCCATATAGATAGCATTGTAATCACGCTCGTGGCTAGTGGCAGACACTGCACTAATTGGCTAAAACGCAAGTCAATAGATAATAACTAAAAGTCATGTGATTAGGGGCGGCCAGAAGATGCTTAGATACAAGTTAGTCACAGAAGTAAAAAAGGTATTAATATAACAGTGTTGGTTTTGCAAAACTGGGGAATGGGTAATACAGGGATTATCTATCTTTTTAAACAACAAAAATTCTGGTGTTGACTGTCCCTTTAATTCAAAGACAAAAAAGGTTGTGCCAATGTGTGGGTGTTAATAGCACAGAATTGGTTATCACCTTTATCACCTCCCGTCTTCTTTAGTAAATCATTTTAGTGAAAGCTGTTGTGAGACTTTTTACCTTAAGATTTTCAACTTAACATTATTTTTAAATATTACAGAGTTCTCATCTCATATTATCTCTTTATCCTTCATCATAACATTGCTTAAATGTATATACATACTGATTATATTTTAGCTTCAAGTTTAATGTAGACTGCTTATTAACATTTTGATTGTTTGTCTTGATATATTCAGTATTAGGGGTAAAAAATACCCGTTTATCATGTTTCTTTATTTTAAAATGTCTATCTGGGACTATTTATCAAATGTGATTAAACTCTAAATGTAATAATTAAAAGAAAATACAATTAATAAATAGAAATACTGAAATGTGAAGGATGTATCACTCACAAACTTTAAATTTAAGTGAAGCTAACAGAAAATGAATGTATGTGTACAATTGTATTTATTGCTTGCTGGATGATAGAGAAACACCCACAGAAAAATGTAAATTATTCAGCATAAGAATATTTAACGTTAATTAAAAAAAACAAAACACTGTTATACATGAAATATGTTGAAAAGAAAATCACTTTCACTCAATTTATGTAAATTTTTCACTTTCTTTAGGAACGACCTCAAAGTTCTCTTATTACAAAAAAATATATATTATGTACCTCTACTTGAGTATCCCAATCAAATGTTTCGTTAACCACAACACCGGGCAAATCTGGCCACACCTGCAATTAATAAAAATATTAAATTAATCTAGTTTGTACGTGTATTGACAAGAAAAAAAATGCAATAGAATATTATTTTTTCTACACATATATTAAATTATATTATGATTTCTTCTGGAAGGAAACACAAATATTTTTCCTTAGACCTCACTATAAGCTTTATTATCTAACTAAAGCATTATTTATTATGATTAAAATATGTTATTATATTATTACTAAATTATACAGTACTTAATTAATAACTTCTATAATATTAAAAAAATGTCTAAGTGTATGCACATGCCCCTGCTTTAATAGCATACAGAAGCATTCAGTTTATAAAAAAAAAGATAGATAGATAGATAGATAGCTAGAAGTGTCCTCTTTCGACTAAAAAAAAATTGACTAAAATGTCCATTTAATGACGCACTATATTGATACGCAGTTGTACATTCAATTATGTACCATTTTGTAATTTGTCACTATTAATTTAAAAACATTACACTTTTTAAATCATATTCCCATAAATCTAGCAGTTTCTTTAAAACTATTTATTTTTCTAAATTTAATGACTATTTGTGAAATTTGTAAAGTTACTGGCTCTGCAGTAAAATACCAGTTGTGTGGCCAATGTTTATACCTTTCCCCAAACAATTCCACTGCCATCATCCCATTTGATGAACACATCATCAGCAACTCCTCTTGTAAAAGCAGGGTATGGCTTTGTTTCATTTCCTGCTATGGCCGGATCCTGAAGATAACAAGCAGAAGAAAATAAGAGTTTAAAAAGCAAATGATCAGAAAAAAACATTTATTTGTTGATAATTCTGTCATTAAGCTACATTTACTAAGCTGTGGATTAAATCTCATAGCTGGTGTAGTTAAACCACCACAAACTCATTCATTTTGGGAGATTGACAAATCCTGCTCACATGGACTTGGTTGATCGACAGCTGGGAAAACATGATCTGACTGCTGCATAGTAGATGAAGCCCATAGTAATAACAGTGTGTAATAAAAAAACAAAACAAATGCTAACAATATATAAAACAAAAAAACTTACAAGTAAAACGATAAATCTCATTCCTTCTGATCTTATTTTGTCAACCAGAGAGGGAAGTCCTGTAAAGTTGGGGCTTAGTGTGAAATCCATCTGTCTCTCCATGTAATCAATATCAGCATATTGCACATCCTGTGAATTAATGATAAAAGACACAATGATGTACTCATTTCTTAGTATTAAAGTTACATTTTATTTATTTATTTATTTTCTGTTACTGGCCACCTTTTGTGATTCACATTTAATTTTTTTTTTTAGGGTGGATAGAATGTATATTTTAGAGAAAGCAATGACCTTTATAAAGAATAATCTTAAGTATAAGGAATGTTCTGGCAATGACTAACTCATGTACCACTATTTATTTAAATATATTTTTGCCATGTTACATGTCTTCTACAACACAATCACTACATATAATTATATTGAGCAAAAGGTAGAAAATACTATGTATTTGCAATAATATAAGTTTTCATTTAAATCTAATAAAAACAGGAAATGCCTGGACATATGTACAAAACAATCAGCTGTGCTCTCCTATTATTTTGATAACTTTGCTAAAACTAATGACGTTGTTCTAGATTCAATAAAACCTGTTTGTGAAACTAACATCTCACAAAGAACTTGCTGCAACACCCCAAGTCGAATTGACAAATTCATAAATATTTGTACCCGTCCTTCATCAGAACTGCAAGTCTTGAGATCAGCTCCAATGAAGTCATTAGAGCTACTTCTATCATGAAATCATTACATTTCCATCTCATAGGACAACTAAATATCTTTATAAATATGTTTTATCAAACAAATAAAAATGAATAAAAACCAGCACCCTCTACAAAATAGTTTGCTTTGACATATGCATAAAATAAAAAATGAAAACAAGTCAAGAAAAATAAAATTAAACAAAAAAACAAGTTGTCACATAGCAAGACATGATTGACAAACAAGATAATTCATACGGTTTATGTAAAAAATCCAACCGCCACTCAAGATCGTCCGAGAACCACCTTAAACCCCACAGTTAGACTCTAATTTATATTGTATGCTCTGTCTGACTCACAAAATACATTTTTTGTGTTTCATATCCCTTTAATAGCAGGAAAGCTCAATGGGGATCAGTAGAAATGGTAGGTAAAATGAGCTTCAAAGAATTCCGAGCATAGTTTTAACTTAACAAAGATGCACCTCAGTAGTCTAGAGAGTATCCATGAATCCATCCAATTATCAAAGGTAATTTTGTAAATAATGATATGACATCTTACATGGCCAGTGATATCACTATTGAACCATGTAACATCAAACCGTGACATTGACTTAGAATTAACAACCTAAATTTTAAAACTGAAAAATAATACAAAGTCTACTTGGGTTCTTTACAAGATACATTTTAAAAAATATTTTGTTGTTCTCAAAAAATTGCTACAATAATGCATTAAAATAGATTTTTACATATTCTCAAGGATAACTTCATGTCAAAATGAATAAAGGAGCCAACTAGGACTAAAGCTATGTTGGATTTAGTGCTATCAAACAATACATATATCATATCAAACTAGAAGTCAAAAAATATTTGGGTAACAGCGATCATAACATGGTCACGTTTGAAATCAATTTCCATAAGCAGTGTTATATAGGTTTCACTAAGACTTTTAATTTTAAGAAAGCAAAATTCAAGAATTTAAAAATTGTCGAATTACATAAATTGAAACAAAGTTCTCTATTAAATTGGGACAAAGCTGTCTATTAAATTCTCTATTCAAAATTCAAAGGATAAATGGGTAAGATTTAAAACTTTGTTAAATAAATACACATATCAATACATACCACATGGCTACAAAGTAAAATAAACTAATTCAATGTATCTAAATAAAGATGTGTGAAGAGAAATTAAGAAAAAATGCAGGACATTTAAATTATTCAAAGAAAACAATACAGACTCAACAAAAAAGCATGGAAATTAGCCAAAATTAAAAATGAAAGATTAATTTCAATGAATTCTAAGTCAAACCCTAAAAGATTTTTAAGTACAATCTAAGAAGAAAAATACATGTACATTAAAATTTGTGAAGGGTGGTCACACTTGATCCCCTTCTACCCCCTCTTCACCCCTTTTCCCCTCTATCTCTACTGTCCCCTTTACTTTGTTTTACTCCTATATCTCCCTCTACCCTTTCTCCTCTCTTGATAAGATATTTATTAAGTTTACATAATCTTAATTGAGATTAATGATATTGAAACCAACTACAATGGCTGCATCAACAAGGAAGATTCCTGGAAAATTTAACAAATGGGCATTCAGTCGAAATTCATCATGTTTTGTATATCATACTCTATGAACAAGTATGTCATTATGTTGTAAAACCCAAACTATGGCCTATTGGACTAAATCCAATAAAAATTAATATACAAAATGTGTGAAGGATAGCATGATTAACAATGACAGGGAGAAGGCTGAGGTACTAAACTAGTTCTTTTTTTCAGTATACACAATAGAGCAACCAATGAGAGAAACTTTGAAAAAACTAGAACATATAAGCCCATACCATTGATGAGGTTATCTCTAGAAGATATCAGAAAAAACTGGATAATAAATAAAACTCCAGGCCCAGATGGAATACACCCAATGGTTTTATGGGAAAATAGCACTGTGATAGCAAAACTTCTACTCTTAATTTTTCAAGACTGGAAAGCAGGGCTGATCCAGGAAGTTATAGACAAGTAAGTCTGACATCAATACGGAATAAGGGATTATATTGATGAGTATAAACAAGATCATGAATTCAAATCAGCATGGTTTTATGAGAAAAATACAGAACATACAACAGATATGTAATTCATTGCGCTACGGAAGGTACTAATTTATAAAGCCACCGGTGTAGAGATTCCTCCTGAAAATTCCACAAGGAAACAGAAATGCAAATTGAGATCATATGTGTAATAAAACATAGACAATCTCTGTACCGTAGCACTAGAAACAGCTGAATATATATGTAGTATTCGGCTGATATTCTATAATACACAATTTAATATATCATAAAACTAAATAAAATAAAGATAAAAACAATATGAACAAAGCAATAAATTAGATTTGGAAACACAATAGTTCATGTTAGTGATTCATGGGGAAAATTCTAAAAAAAAATTATATATATATATATATATATATATATATACCCTATCCACTTCACACTCTAATAGTGTGATAGTTATACAGTATCCCACAAAAGTGAGTACATCCCTCACATTTTTGTAAATATTTTATTATATCTTTTCATGTGACAACACTGAAAAATGACACTTTGCTACAATGTAAAGTAGTGAGTGTATAGCCTGTATAACAGTGTAAATTTGCTGTCCCCTGAAAATAACTCAATACACAGCCACTAATGTCTAAACCGTTGGCAACAAAAGTGAGTACACCCCAAAGTGGAAATATCCAAATTGGGCCCAATTAGCCATTTTCCTTCTCCGGTGTCATGTGACTTGTTAGTGTTACAAGGTCTCAGGTGTGAATGGGGAGCAGGTGTGTTACATTTGGTGTTATCGCTCTCACACTCACTCATATTGGTCACTGGAAGTTCAACATGGCACCTCATGGCAAATAACTCTTTGAGGATCTGAAAAAAAGAATTGTTGCTCTACATAAAGATGGCCTAGACTATAAGAATATTGCCAAGACCCTGAAACTGAGCTGCAGCATGGTGGGCAAGACCATACAGCTGTTTCACAGGACAGATTCCACTCAGAACAGGCCTCGCCATGGTCGACCAAAGAAGTTGAGTGCACATGCTCAGCATCATATCCAGATAAGTATGAGTGATGCCAGCATTGCAGCAGAGGTTGAAGGGGTCAGCCTGTCAGTGCTCAAACTATATGCCGCACACTGCATCAAATTGCTCTGCATGGCTGTCGTCCCAGAAGGAAACCTCTTCTAAAGATGATGCACAAGTAAACCCACAAACAGTTTGCTGGGAAGACGCAGACTAAGGACATGGATTTCTGGAACCATGTCCTGTGGTCCGATGAGACCAAGATAAACTTTTTGGTTCAAATGGTATCAAGCATGTGTGGTGGCAATCAGGTGAGGAGTACAAATACAAGTGTGTCTTGACTATAGTCAAGCATGGTGGTGGGAGTGTCATGGTCTGGGCCTGCATGAGTGCTGCTGGCACTGGGGAGCTACAGTTAATTGAGGAAACCATGAATGCCAACATGTACTGTGACATACTAAAGCAGAGCATGATCCCCTCCCTTTGGAGACTGGGCCGCAAGGGAGTATTCCAACATGATAACGACCCCAAACACACCTCCAAGATGAGCATTGCATTGCTAAAGAAGCTGAGGGTGAAGGTGATGGATTGGCCAATCATGTCTTCAGACCTAAACACAATTGAGCATCTGTAAGGGCATACTCAAATGGAAGGTGGGGGAGCACAAGGTCTCTATCATCCACCAGCTCCATGGTGTTGTCAAGGAGGAGTGGAAGAGGACTTCAGTGGCAACCTGTGAAGCTCTGGTAATCTCCATGCCCAAGAGGGTTAAAGCAGTGCTGGAAAACAATGGCGGCCATACAAAATATTGACACTTTGGGCCCAATTTGGACATTTCCACTTAAGGGTGTAATCAATTTTGTGGCCAAGAGTTTAGACATTAATGGCTGTGTGTTGAGTTATTCTGAGGGGACAGCAAATTTACACTGTTATACAGGCTGTACACTCACTACTTTACATTGTAGCAAATAGTCATTTCTTCAGTGTTGTCACATAAAAAGATATAATAAAATATTTACAAAAATGTGAGGGGTATACTCAATTTTGTGAGATACTGTATAATGCAATCTAAACAGTGTTATGTTGTTATTCTGAAAGAAAACATCCTATTTTTAATTCCTAATTCAAGCCCTTTGGGGCCATAGTTTTCAATTCAATTTGGTTTCTAATTTTAAAAGGTTTTTATGTACAACTGTCCCTCTACAATTTAGTTTAACTTTTGCAATGCCCATATAGGACAAGCAATTCTCATCTGCATTATTACAGTCTCGGAAGTGTCTAGGTATAGGAAGATCTTTGTTCCTTTCTTTATCATGATTTTCTGTTGACAATATGTGCTCTCTAATTCTATTGTGTAGGGGTCTTTCATGTGCTCTCTAATTCTATAGCATAGGGGTCTTTCTGACTCCCCTACATACTGTTTCTCACATTTGCACTCTAATAGATAAACTACATTTGTGTCTGTACATATTATAATATCATAAACTTTATACTTCTTTCCGGTGATATTTGACTGGAATGTTATCTTTTTCTTAGCATGTTTGCAAGATTTGCAAGAAAGGCATGGGAATTTATTTATGGGACTATGGGGACATTCCTTTCTAAGGATAGGGTATATTTTTGTTTAGATGCACTAAGACAAACTATTGGGTTTCCCAATCTATCTAAACTATTTGTTAATCTATATATCCATATTTATTTATTTATTTATTGATGTATTCATGAATTAAATTATTCCTAATTCTCAATAACTTTTCATGTCGACTTTTAATTTTAAATTAATTTTTTATGCCAAATTATTTTTATTTTTATTTATATAAATATGTTTTTATGGTTTATTTATGCACTAATTTATTTATTAATGTTGGTAAGATATTGAATGTTCTGATTAACTGCTTGACTTAACACTGTATCAAATGTAATATGCCACATGTCTATTCAAAGGATCATTAGGTTACATATTTGATAATCTTACACTGATAAGATCTAGTAACAATAGATGACCTGTATGGAGAGAGCTTGAGAAATGCAATCCACAGAAATGCATTGCTCTATTTTGGCCCATTCAGGGCTTCCGTAGTTTGCTATCCCTCGACACAGTAGCAGCAACTTTGTACAGAGAAAGCTAGCTCAGCTGAAAATATGGGGCTCACTAAAAGGGACGAACCCAAGTGCTGTAGTATTATGGTACTGAGATTGTCTGTGTTTTATTACACGTATGAGAAAGAGATCAATAGATTATGTTAAAGAAATCTAATTTTATGAGGAAGTAAGTAAAAATATAGATAAAGGGGAATCAGTTGATGTGATATACTTGGATTTTGCAAAGGCGTTTGTTATCACGTGAGAGATTATTGTACAAAATTAAGGGACTGTAAATAGTTGAACATGTTAGCTCATAGATAAATAGCTAGATAAAAGACCGGGAGCAATAAGTAGTATTAAACAGATCATATTCAGATTAGACAAAGGTAATTAGTTTAGTCCCCCAGGGAACAGTTCTGGGCCCTGTTCTTTTTAATATTTGTATTAATGGACTTGGAGCAATGATTAAATAGCCACATCTCTATTGTTGCAGAAGATACAAAGTTGGGTACGGTCATTAGGTCAGTGCAGGATTAAATTGCTTTAAAAGTGGAACTCCACATATTAGAAGAATGGGCAGGAAAATTAGATTTAATGCTGGAAAACGCAAGGTTCCACATTTTGAAAGTAAAAATAAGCAGGCAACCACCTATTATTTAAATGGAACTAAACAGTAAAACAGAAGAGGAATGGGATTTATCACTGTAAGATCTTACCTATTGTATGGAGTGAAGTTCTGAGGACCAATCTCAAAAAAATACATTGCAGACTTAGAAAAAGTTCAGAGAAGGGCCACAAAACTAATATGTGGAATGGAGAATTGAAGCTATGAGGAGAGGTTAGCCCAACTGGGAATGTGAAAAAAGGCACTTGAGAGGTGACATGATAACTTTATATAAATTTATTATAGGCCCATATACCGAGATGGCAGAAGCTCTGTTTATTCCAAGAAAATGATTAGTCATAAGAGGTCACAATTTAAGGCTGGAAGAAAAAAGGGATTTAATCTCCAGCAATGTAAACGTTTTTTCACTGTATGAGCAATCAAATTATTACTTAAAAAGGTAGTAAATGCCAATACCTTAGATACATTTAGCAATGGTTTATATACATTTTTGGCTAGTAACAGAATTCAGGGATATGATTGTTTGTGTTAAATGGGTCACCTTTTTAATGGAGTTAATTTAAGATCAACTGGAGATTTTATTGTAAGTATATTAAGATTTGAAAAGGTTGTTCTCGATGGACTTCTGTCTTCTTTCAAATTCATCTGCAATGTAATATAGCACTCTTGCATTTTTCAATTTAAAATTCTTATTTAAAGGGCAATTATAATCATACAATTGCATGCTCTAGCTGATTAGAGAATGTAATTTTATCAGATATGTGTTAAACCCCATAAGTTTTGTAAAATAATAATTTATAAGGACAACTTACATATGGAATATTAGCAGCTTTCATGCCATCATACAAATCTGATATTTCCATATCATTTTTATATCCATAACGACATAACTGAAATCCAAGAGCCCAGTACGCTGGCATAACAGGCCTTCCAACAAGCTGTAAAAGTGTAAATAAATGTTGGTTAATATATCTTCATACTACACATACATGTATTAAAGCAAAAGTAAGAAATGTAGCATGACTTACAGATGTGTACTCCTGAACAACAAGTTCTGGTGTTGGACCCAAAACCATATAAAAATCTAAAATTCCTCCAACAGTGCGATATGTTAATGCTGGAGTTGGTTGCAATGTCAAATCTGAAAAGATAATAAGTCATATAATATATTTAAGCTGTTAAAACATATTACATAATCAGAGACTGGAAAAAACTATTGCTTAGGAAAATATGTTGGGCTCCATTTATCAAACCCCTGCTGCTACTTAACCTCTCTGCTACACTTTAGGTGGTAGACTGCAATCATCCCACCCAATTGGGAAAAATGACCGCCCCTCTTGCATTACAATGGCTGCGTGTAAGCAGGGGGCAGCATTGCACAAGCAGCGACTTGTGCAATGTTAAATGCGAGTAGAATTTTGATGCTTGTTCTCCGTCAGGCTGTGTAGACAAGGTTCATGACAGCAAACCTTTTTTTTTTCTTATATATTCTGTTGAACTAAACTAATGTATTGGAAATAATAATTATTTAGGGTGAGATTACAAATGGAGAAGTATTTAACACTCACGCACTAACTACGATAGAAGTAAGCTTTTTGCACGTGTCAGGTAGCTCTCGTATTACAAGTTGAAAGATCTTGCTCGCGTGCTAATTCTATGCGTGCAAATAGCCAGACTTAGAATATTGCAATCACATTGACATATTCCCCCATAGAACTCAATAGAGCCAAAAAAGTGGGAAAAATAACTAACACCCTACTCACGTGCAAACCCGACATGAAAATATAAATATATTACATTCCAATATACTTCACATAGAAGACTCTATTATTCTATTTATTCATAAATAAATATTTCTATATATATCTGATGGTATTTTGGTACTATATATATATACATATATATATATATATATATATATATATATATATATATACAGATATATAGGAACATCTTTTTTTTTAGAAAATAATCTGCTATGTGCAAAACATTGGAATGTGAAATAGTATAACACTTTATTAAATATGAATATTGTATAAATATGCTTTTTCATGTTTTTATCTATTTAACTGCAAATTATTCCAATGCACATATATATATATATATATATATATATAAACACTCCAATCTACAGAAATACCCTCCAACAAGTCATCCACCTGGGTGCATAAATGTAATCAATAGTCCTCCAAGCAAATGTACTCACAGGTCTTTCTTAACTGAAAAAAATAACAATTTTTATTGTAACGTTTTCGAGGAAAAACTCGAAAACGTTACAATTGCTGATGAAGGGGAGTTTTTCCTCGAAAACGTTACAATACATTTTTTTATTTTTTTCACTTAAGAAAAACCTGTGAGTGCATTTGCTTGGACTATATATATATATATATATATATATATATATATATATATATATATATATATATATATATATATATATATATATATATATATATATATAAATATAAATATGTATAAATATGTATTGGTGTGTTTATATGTGTACATATGTCTGTAAATACATATATACATATATAAATACATATATACATACATATGTACACACACCCCAACACACATACATATACATATACATATTCATATTTAGACAAGTATATGTATGTATCTGAATATTAAAGCCCTTTGTCTGCATTTTTTCCCCAACACCTGAGACCTCATATCTTTGTGCCCTTATAACTTTTGTGTGCCATATATTTTTAGCATTTTTTATTAGATAGTGCTATTATGAGTGTAACTGTACTTTTTAAAGGGATAGGAAAGTTATAAATAAACTTGCATGACTCAGATAGATCATGCACTTTTAAGACACTTTTAAATTCACTTCTATTTTTAAATGTGCTTCATTCTCTTGGTATCCCTTGTTGAAAAGAATATGCACATATCCTATACTAGTGGGAGCTTGTTACTGATTGGTGTTTGCATACATTTTTGCCAATTATTCCTCAAGATTAATTTGGTTGTGGTAATTCACTTTATCTGCCATCATCCTGAATTCCCTGTGCAATATGAATGTTTGGACAAATGTATCTTCATATTATAGATAGATTCTGAAACATTGTCAGCACATTTTTTCTCACTAAAATATGTTTTAATTAGGAATAAAAAATAAATTAATTTGTCAGATCATTATTGTTAAACCTCTCAATTCAATGGCTTGAGAAAAAGAAAGACACAAATAAAAAGCAAAAAAAGATTACCCATTGCATTGCTGTTAAGCAGTAAAACACCATGAGCACTGCCATCATTTTCCAGTCCCATATAGAATGGATGTACACCATAAGAGTTTTTGTTTAGCTGAAATAAAATAGATTTCATTGTGCATTGGGTTTAATCTGAATAATAATAAATAATGAATAATACAAAAATATCTGATTATGCAAAATGTAAAAGCAACTTCAGTTACATTCTTGTTATATTTATGACACTTATTTTAAGTTGCTTAGCTGACCTATACAAACAATATACACAGGTGCTCCATCTTCGGGGCCTATCTATCAAGCGCCAAATGGAGTTTGATGCCCCGTGTTTCTGGCGAGCTTGCAGGCTCGCCAGAAACAGCAGTTATGAAGCAGCGGTCACAAAGCAGCAGTTATGAGCAGGCAGACAGACATCGCCGCAATTTAACCCGATTGTGTACGATCGGGTTGATTGACACCTCCCTGCTGGCGGCCCATTGGCCGCGAGTCTGCAGGGGCCGCGTTGCACCAGCAGCTCTTGTGAGCTGCTGGTGCAATGCTGAATATGGAGAGCGTATTGCTCTCCGTATTCAGCAAGGTCTGGCGGACCTGATCCGCACTGTCGGATCAGGTCTGCCAGACTTTGGTAAATAGAGGCATTCTTCTCTACATGAGGGAACTAGATCAGTCATAGGATTAGTGAACAAATTCTATAAACAAGGTTTATTAAAAAAAAGTTGTTACTCTTTTTTTTCTTAAAAATAATAATAATAATAAAAATAAAAACAATTACACTGAATAACATAAATTAAATGAGTTAATCAGAGGAAAGATAGCAATAAGGCACTTATATGTGATGCAAATAGTATGGAATTGACGGGGCAGTTAAAAAATGCAGATGAGCAACATTGTGGTACATGGGTCTTAGGTTGAATGTTTTATGCAAAGTGTACTTACTAAAGGTGGTTGATCTTTTGCAAATAATCCAAAATTCTCCCAGTTTAAATCACGGCGGAATGTGTAATGCTCAGATTCACCTAGTCCATAAATATACTCTGAGGGAAGTCTGGTTGAAATCTGGATGAACAAGTCTGAGAAGGTAAATCCAGGTACTTGAGAATCCCAACTGGAAAATTCAGATCAAATAGTAAAATTATTAAAATGATATTTGATTAAATTCATAAGGGCTGTTTTTAAAGAAATGTTTTATAATGTTTTAAATTATGTACCTCAAATATAATCATAATTGTTGTGTTTTTAATGTAATGTAAACATTGTGTTTTCCCAAATTTCAGGAAAACTATTTACACTATTTTGTTTCTCTAGGCAATACATTACTGGAACCTTGCTGAACACATCTGTTGGACTACTGACAAGTGGCATATGTGTGTAGCCACCAATTGCCAGCTACTCCAGAGTCTACCTTGGTATGTTTTTCAACAAAGGATTCCAGGAGAATAAAGTAAAACATATTTTAAAAAAGTAAACTGAACGTGTCTTATAATGATATCCTCTAGCTGAACCATGAAAGTTTAATTTTGAGTTTCGTGTCCCTTTGATTCTTTCTAGTTTTTGATTATTGTAGGGATTGCCAGTATGAATATATATGTCAAAGGGCAGTGAAATGTGCTATTCCTACAGAAAGTCATATGTATTTAATCATTAGCAGTGTAATAGATCAATCAACTAAAGAATACATTTGACTGTAATATCATATCTACCATGAGCATACACACATGCGTGAAGGTTCATTTATTACATTGCCTCCTTGAAAACATGAATAAAACTAGTGTAAAATAATTGAATTTCAACTTTGTGCTGTCATTTTTTTTATCATTATACGAAACAAACTAATAAAAACACTTGTATGTATTCTAATTGGTATTTTAAGCATTATACAGTGTATGTGCATGATTTATCTCTTTAAATTTTGCTAAAAAAAAAGACCATTTTTTTTAAGTATATCAGCTCTAAACATTTCCATCTACAGCTCTAATCCGAGTGTCTCAAACATTCCAGATTCAAAGGACAGATGATACAAGCAATAATCCCCCTAGACGTAAGTCTAATTTCTTTTTGTTCTGAATTTGATTAGAAGAGAGAGCCTGACATTTTACTGAAGAATCAATTGCTTTCAAAGCACAAATGAATTTCTGAAGAAGTGCTTGAAGATATTCCCTCTGGCTTACTAACTGTACCCTAAAATAACAGACCTCTCCAAAAAGTAGTAACATAATTAATTTACTTAGGAAAAGACATTTATGTCAGAAAATACTATAAAGATTACGTTATAACCTCAGCAGGAATTAAAAGAATAAAAGAATAAAAACAAGGGTTAAAAAAAAAATATATATATATATATATATATATATATATATAAAATAAAGCAGAGAAAGCGCACTCTCACTTAAAAAACATCTACCAGTGTGCAGGCACGGTTTGATACAGAATAGATGAAACTTGCACTCACTGGATTTTTAGAAAAGGTGCTTAATTTAGCACAAAAAAAGTGACGTTTCGGGGATCAATCACCCCTTCATCAGACGATGGTCTGATGAAGGGGTGATTGATCCCCGAAACGTCACTTTTTTGTGCTAAATAAAGCACCTTTTCTAAAAATCCAGTGAGTGCAAGTTTCATATATTCTGTATATATATATATATATATATATATATATATATATATATATATTAATATATATTTATATATATATATATATATATATATATATACTGTATATATGCTCTGACATTAATTAGAACATATTAGATAAAACTATCACTACAGTAACAGTGTACTTGAAGATTTAAATATACTTTCCAAACTTTTGAAATGTTAGTTTTTAGTATTTTCTGTAATTGTATTTGACATTCATATCTTCCTTTGGCATTATTATAGGAAACATCTAACAGTCATTTTAGTATTGTTTATAATATTTAATTTTCTTGTTATCTTTCTGCCCTGGAAATAGCATAAAATACAATTACATACTTTATATTTAGTATTAGTATACTGTAATTCCTTTTATGGCCTGTTAATTTAACTTACATGACTGCTCCATTACTTTTTCGTTTGATCTGTAGTCCAAAGGGATTGTTCTTAACATTAACCTCATAAAGACGCTGTTGCTCTGTACTTGTGGGACTGCTTGGTATATTTAAAGGTACAGGAACTTCATATCTTTTATTATTGGGGTCATACATCTGTAAAAAAAATAATATATATAAATAGGCTAAAGAAGACTATTGAGCTGGTGTAATAAACAATTGGAGAAAATATATTAAGATTAGGTCTGATTTAAGGTTAAAAAAAAATTCAAATAAATACTCTACATGTATATACAAGAAATTGTTAATAAATATTAGGTGAATGTAGGTCTAGAGTACGAGTGGAGCGCTATATTTTGTGTGCGAGCAATATTGAGTTTTTGTGACTGTTTGCAAGTTTGAATTCCACCGGGATTACAAGTTGAAAGTAAAAGCAAACGCATGAGTGCAATCGTGATTTATGCTAGAATGATCACCGTGACTTCAGATTCAAAAAAGTGTCACAAAACACATAAAAAATAAATTTACACTTATAATAGTACTATCAAATAAAAATTATTAAAAATGTATTAAACATTATTAGGGATCCATAGGAACACATGTATACATATATGTTAATATATATGTATTTATTTATATACATATGTATTTATATGTGTATATATGTATTTACAGACATATATACACATATAAATACAGATATACATATGTATAAAAATACATACATATATCTTATTGCAATCCTGTCTCGTTTGCGTGAGCTGGCGGCTGTTATATTTTTTGTTCAAACAAGACTTCATTAAAGTCTTTGGGGGAATACATTCCTGCGTCCGCAACTTTGCAAAGTCTTTTTTTCTGTGCAAGGATACAACTGCAAGAGAGCAAATGTTTTACTCGCGACATGTAATACTGGGCACGCAATGGTAAAAATAGTTGAGCAAAGAAAAAGCACTTGTGGAAGCACAAATTTGAACTCCAATCATCATCTAGCCCATCATGGGGGACAGTACATTAAATTCAGAACAACCCATTGTTACAATTGCAATTTATGTGTTTTCTGTATATCTTTTTTTTTACTTCAAGATCACTTAGAAATATGCAATAGTACAGATCTTAGAGTAATGATAAAATATGGATATACAACACATTTTTATTGCATAGTATATCTCAGCAATTAAACAAAATATTGCAAAAATATCTGAATATATTATAACTCTTATAAAAGCAATTACACTGTCATTTTGATAGCAAAGTTTGAATTATTATACAGAATCTTTTGGAAGAACAATATTTCCTCTGATGAGTCCAGTTAGAAATAGATATATAAGACTTTCTATATCTTTAGATATATAAGACATTCTAAAGTGATCAATAAATTGTTGTGTAGAATATAGCAGGGTTAGGCCTTGGAAATATGGAGTATGCCCTTAGCACTTTTGAAAACCAGGTTTTCTAACATCATTTGCTCATGTGCAATCATCCAACATGAATGTTTGTGCCTTCATAGAAACCTTTTATATGATGGAAATAATGCACCTGTGCTCCCCACCATGAATAGTGTAGTGCACACGATACTACCACTTGCATGATAAATCATAACCATGAACTTAAGTGTGCTTGCATTGCACTCTAGCAGTGTTGCTTGCATTTTTGCTCTTCACTTAATCAGTCCCTTTATGTTACAATCTCAAACCCCCCAATTATTATGCTACAGGTTAAAAAGATTCCTAGGCAGTTAACCCTAGTCAAAAAGGATGATCTACCTGCTGTCATTCTGATGTAATTGATGACTCCAGACTATTTAATCAGAAGCCATTCTGAAGTATGCCCTCAGGCCAAAATATTTAAATGAGATGACTCTAGAGGCATTCACTGGCTGTTAATGCATGTGAAATAATCAGTAAGGTAATCTGCTAATCATTCTGAAGTCATCACCCAGAATGTTTTACCTTAGCTGATGACTTTACAAGCCTGATTATGTCTGATGATTTGCAAATGACTTTTAAAGTAGTTTGATGATCATCAAATGACTCCAGGATGGTCTCTAAAGTAATTATGTTTGTCTTGGGAACTTCTCCACTCATGAGTACTGGGAGTGAGGCAGCAACCAAATGGTCAAAAGAATTGCTTGTCAATTATCAGTCCAGGAAGTGTTAAGTCTGCCACTTCTGAGATGGTGTAAATGTTATGAAAAAGTGCTGCTTCTTAAATTGTGGTTGCTGACTTGCATAAGGGAGCATGAAATGCAAGGACTCCCAAAATGCATATGCAGCTTGATAAAAAGAGACCAAAGTGTTTTACTTTTCAAAAAATAAAGATAAGTTATAGAACTGTTAGCATGTGACTGTTATATAAAAGTATGTTAGAGGTATTAGTTTCCATTATTCAACCTCAATCAATAAGCCTTGTTTTAGTATTCATTTTTTATTGGGAGGAATCTATAATATGACTGTAAAAATATAATGCTTCAGAGGAGTTGTGAATATTGGTAAAATTACTTGTTCAGTTAAAAAAAACTATGTGCACTGGTCAACTATAACATATTTATAGCATATCTGTATCTTATAAAATATGTATGCAGTTTATGAATAGCTCTTTATTTGAATATTATTTCAACAATTGCAAAAAAAATTCTCTGCTATTGTCCAAGGAAAAACATTTTCAAAGACAACATATTCACATTTTTCAATAATCAGACTATTTTTGGACACATTTTATTTTACCTTAAATTGAAGCATATTGTTCTCATGATATTTTACATCCACACGAATTAAACTTATTGTACGCGAACTTCTTCCATAACGCTGCAAAACTTTTGGTTGATTTAAGTCGATAGTCATACCAAAGGGATTGCTCTGTATGTTTTGAACTGTATAGCCAAAATCACTTGGATAAAAGCAATATGGTGCTTTAGGACCTTCCGAAACCTGAAACAGTATTTAGATTAAATTTTTTACATGTAGAGCAGAGCATCTTTTAGATTTATCATGATGTAAGAAATTAACTTTTTGCTCTTAAAATAGTTACTATCCTAATTTTCATTTCACATTCAGAAAATAATCTCAAAATCTTAGGCAACTAGTCACATTTATAATGCAAAAATCAGAGCCATGATATATTTTTTTTTAAATAAAGACAATTGTTGTCTTATACTTTCAGCAGTTTGGTACTTTTATTGACTTATCTTTAGTTCAATACTATAATTGTTTAGTGCTATCTCTTACACATAGGATAACATAGCTGTCAACAATAATTACAAATCACCGTAATAAGTATTTAAATTTCTCTTCTACAAAACACAAATCTGAACAGAGAAAAAAGCTTTCACTGCATCTCACAGCTGAGTATGGATGGGCAAATGTTGCTCGTTGTATATTTGACTTATAAAATGAACGCCCTCTTGGCCCTCAGTCTGCCATTCAAATGTTTTTAGTTCAAATGTTACCATCTGAATATCAAGCTTTAACATTCAAATATTACATTTTAGCGTTAATTCCTGTAGAAATAATACACTTAAAGGGGCAGTATTTTCAAAATTAAACTTTCATGATTCAGATAGGGCATGCGATTTTAAATAATTTTCCAGTTTACTTTTATCATCAAATTTGCTTTTTTTCTCTTTGTATTCTTTGCTTAAAGCTAAACCTAGGTACGCTCAAACTGATTTCTTGACTGTTAAAAACTGCCTGTTATCTCAGTGCATTTTGACAGTTGTTCAGAGTTAGATAGTACTAGTTCATGTGTGCCATAAATATAACATTGTGCTCACTCCTGTGGAGTTATTTAAGAGTCAGAACTGATCAGCTAAAATGCAAGTCTGTCAAAATAACTGAAATAAGGGGGCAGTCTGCAGAGGCTTAGATACAAGGTAATCACACAGGTAGAAAGTGTATTAATATAACAGTGTTGATTATGCAAAACTTGGGCATGGGTAATAAAGGGATCATCTATATTTTAAAACATTTAAAATTCTGGAGTAGGCTGTCCCTTTAAGTATATGATAATCAGAAATTGAATGCTGATTAACTGTATGAATTTTAACTGTTTTATCTGAATTTGTGTGTGTGTGTGTGCATATGTGTGTGTGTTTGTGCGTGTGATGTATGCTTGTGTGTGCAAACAAAGATTGAATTTTCAATAAACATTCATATTTCTTTTAAATCAAGCGAATGTAACAAACATTCATTATTTATAAAAGAGGTGGTGCCAAATCATTTGCAGATGAGGTGCTTAAAATTCTGTAATCAAAGAGTGATATAACTATACCTATGTTACCTTTATTTAAGAACATATTGCAAAATGATCTTAAAGGGCCATAATAGTTGAAATAATGCATGCTCTAATTTGATCCAATCGACAGCGTTAGATCCACATCTGAGTCGCGTGACTAGCGCTGCTGATTGGATCAGTGGCGGGATTTGCTCAGGACCCGTAGTGCTTCATGGGTCCTGAGCAGTACTTCTACTGTAATAGCAAATGATGTATATTCAGATACAAATGATACAGCAGTATAAATGCTCATTTATTTATAGGAGAAAATCCTCATATGTAGTGTCAGAAATGGCCAAGTTTTAAAAAACTTAAAAATAAAAACTAGGGCTATTTATCACAAGCTTATTATTATTATTATTATTATTATTTTAAGAAATTAATTTTAAAATGTCAGTTTCTTGATAATAGTGAGAAAAATGCTCTCTGAAACAGACTATTTATGTTATAAAAGAATTACTAAAATTCCTGATAAAAACAAAATTAGTTTATAAACATGCAACATATACTGGTCAGAAGCATCCAAAGGGTTGCATAGTTCAGGCATCAGTGAACATGTGAAAAATGCTTCTGCTCATGTCAACAGTGATGTGATGGGTTTGAATACTGAATCATTTTGAAAACATCTGTCTAGATATAATAATACTTTATATGTTTTGAAAGAAAAAAGATATTGACTATAAAAGTTTTTTTTTTCTTAATTCATTGAAAAAAAAAATGTAATAGCTGTTTACAATATATATATAGTGCTGATCTAAAATTGTCTTCTGTTTATTGTAGTTGATTATAAAATGATGTGACACTGCATTAAGGATGAAAATTTAAACACAATGATGAGTGACATGACTCCCTAAGAGCTTCCTCTGTGAAAATAATTTGCTATATTTTTAACCTCTGTAACAGAATTGTACTCATTAACTCTTTGGCTCCCAAAGGGAAGACTTTTACATGGCACTATCATTTATTGGCTGCAAAGTAAAAGTAAAAAAATAATATTCACTGATAAAAATCTCTCAAGTTTAATTGTATCCCTAGGAACTAATTTACTATCACATGGAATGTTTAAACAAGGAGCTAATTTACTAACACATGGAGTGTTTATTCTGAAATAGGAGGTTCTACATGTTTAGCATTAAAGGGACAGTTCACCCAAAAACTTTCTCCCCTTTAAATTATTCCCAATGATCCTTTTTACCTGCTAGAGTGTATTAAATTGGTTGCAAGTGGCTCCTTTACTCCTATTTCAGCATTTGAAATAGCTGATTTAGCTTGTGGTTTCCCAACCTATACTGAAAGTTTTGATACTGGCGTATACGCTATTGACAAGCCTAAGTAAACACAGCCAGCAGAAGAGATTACACCCTCAGTGGGGGGCATGATAGTTAAGTAATAAAATGATAATTTTCCATTGTTCTCTCTATGTATTGAGCTTTGGTTCTCCAGACAAATATAAGATAAGGAAGCAAGCCTGTGTACATAAAAGTGATAACATAATGAGATCTGATATTACCTGAAGCTCAACCCATTGTAATAGGCTGTGGTTTAAAAGCACAAAACCAGCTACTTCATATACACAAATAAACCCGAAAATGCAATTTCTCAAATATTTTATACTCTGCAGTTGGTATAACAAGTCATTTAAAATACATTTATGGAAAAACAATTTTACAGTGCACTGTCCCTTTAAGCTATTGTGGATGAAGGGGGTACTAGGAGACAGCATTAACTACTTTTATCTATGTATACTTCTGGGGGTCGATCCGATATAAAGCGTCGCCCGCAAAAGCCGGCGACGCCAATATTTACGCTGATTTGGTATCCTATATACGGCGTAACCTAGAAGTTACGCGCGTATATTTCTGCCGTCGCCCGTAGTTTTTTGGGCCATAGGCAGGTATACCAAACCAGCGCAGTTTGGTATCCAATATGCAGCGTAAGGACTTACGTGGCGAAAATGGAGAAAACTTACTCCATTTTCACCTCGCCACAAAAAGCAGCCGTAAGAAGCCTTACGCTGACTATTGGAGCCCCGTAACTCCCTAAACTGGCTGCTAAAATAAACCTAACACCTAACGCATGCGCAATGTCTATCTCCCTGTCAACCGCGATCTGCTAAAATAAACCTAACACCTAACGCATGTGCAATGTCTATCTCCCTGTCAACCGCGATCCCCCCCCCCCCCCGAAATCCCTAATAAAGTTATTACCCCCTAAACCGCCGCTCCCGGACCCCGCCGCCATCTACATAAACTAACCCCCTACTGTGAGCCTCTAAAACCGCCGCCATCTACCTTATCTATCCCCTAATCTGACCCCTTACACCGCCGCCACCTATATAAAAATTATTAACCCCTAATGTAAGCCCCTTACACCGCCGCCATCTCTATTAAAATGATTAACCCCTAATTTAATCTACCTACCCCGCCGCCAGCTATATTATCTATATTAACCCTAAGTATATTATAGTTAATATAGGTATTACATTATATATATTAACTATATTAACCCTAATTATATTAGGGTTAATATAGTTAATATAGTTACTATAGTATTTATATTAACTATATTAACTCTATCTAACCCTAACTAAATTATATTAAATTAATCTAATTCATTTATAAACTAAAATATTCCTATTTAAATCTAAATACTTACCTATAAAATAAACCCTAAGATAGCTACAATATAATTAATAATTACATTGTAGCTATGTTAGGGTTAATATTTATTTTTACAGGTAAATTGTTAATTATTTTAACTAGGTATAATAGATATTAAATAGTTATTAACTATTTAATATCTACCTAGTTAAAATAATTACCCAATTACCTGTAAAATAAATCCTAACCTAAGTTACAAATACACCTACACTATCAATAAATTTAATAAACTACAAACATCTATCTAAAAATACAATTAAATTAACTAAACTAAATTACAAAAAAAAACAAACACTAAATTACAAAAATAAAAAAAAGATTACAAGATATTTAAGCTAATTACACCTATTCTAAGCCCCCTAATAAAATAATAAACCCCCAAAATTAAAAAAATTCCCTGCCCTATTCTAAATTCAACAAATTTCAAAGCTCTTTACCTTACCAGCCCTTAAAAGGGCCTTTTGTGGGGCATGCCCCAAAGAATTCAGCTCTTTTGCATACAACAAATACAATACCCCACCCCCATTACAACCCACCACCCACATACCCCTATTCTAAACCCACCCAAACCCCCCCTTAAAAAAGCCTAACACTACCCCCCTGAAGATCTCCCTACCTTGTCTTCACCACACCGGGCCGAACTCCTGATCCGATCCGGGCGATGTCTTCCTCCAAGCGGCAAAGAAGAATTCTTCCTCCGGCGATGTCATCCTCCAAGCGGCAAAGAAGAATTCTTCCTCCGGCGACGTCTTCCTCCAAGCGGCAGCAAAGTCTTCATTCTTCCGGCGGCATCTTCAATCTTCTTTCTTCGCTCCGCCGCTGCGGAGCATCCATCCCGGCCGACTGCTGAACTTGGAATAAGGTACCTTTAAATGATGTCATCCAAGATGGCGTCCGCCGAATTCCGATTGGCTGATAGGATTCTATCAGCCAATCGGAATTAAGTTAAAAAAATCTGATTGGCTGATTGAATCAGCCAATCAGATTCAAGTTCAATCCGATTGGCTGATCCAATCAGCCAATCAGATTGAGCTCGCATTCTATTGGCTGTTCCGATCAGCCAATAGAATGCGAGCTCAATCTGATAGGCTGATTGGATCAGCCAATCGGATTGAACTTGAATCTGATTGGCTGATTCAATCAGCCAATCAGATTTTTCTAAATTAATTCCGATTGGCTGATAGAATCCTATCAGCCAATCGGAATTCGGCGGACGCCATCTTGGATGACGTCATTTAAAGGTACCTCATTCCAAGTTCAGCAGTCGGCCGGGATGGATGCTCCGCGGCGGCGGAGCGAAGAAAGAAGATTGAAGATGCCGCCGGAAGAATGAAGACTTTGCTGCCGCTTGGAGGAAGACGTCGCCGGAGGAAGAATTCTTCTTTGCCGCTTGGAGGATGACATCGCCGGAGGAAGAATTCTTCTTTGCCGCTTGGAGGAAGACATCGCCCGGATCGGATCAGGAGTTCGGCCCGGTGTGGTGAAGACAAGGTAGGGAGATCTTCAGGGGGGTAGTGTTAGGCTTTTTTAAGGGGGGTTTGGGTGGGTTTAGAATAGGGGTATGTGGGTGGTGGGTTGTAATGGGGGGGTATTGTATTTGTTGTATGCAAAAGAGCTGAATTCTTTGGGGCATGCCCCACAAAAGGCCCTTTTAAGGGCTGGTAAGGTAAAGAGCTTTGAAATTTGTTGAATTTAGAATAGGGCAGGGAATTTTTTTTAATTTTGGGGGTTTATTATTTTATTAGGGGGCTTAGAATAGGTGTAATTAGCTTAAATATCTTGTAATCTTTTTTTTATTTTTTGTAATTTAGTTTAGTTAATTTAATTGTATTTTTAGATAGATGTTTGTAGTTTATTAAATTTATTGATAGTGTAGGTGTATTTGTAACTTAGGTTAGGATTTATTTTACAGGTAATTGGGTAATTATTTTAACTAGGTAGATATTAAATAGTTAATAACTATTTAATATCTATTATACCTAGTTAAAATAATTAACAATTTACCTGTAAAATAAATATTAACCCTAACATAGCTACAATGTAATTATTAATTATATTGTAGCTATCTTAGGGTTTATTTTATAGGTAAGTATTTAGATTTAAATAGGAATATTTTAGTTTATAAATGAATTAGATTAATTTAATATAAATTTAGTTAGGGTTAGATAGAGTTAATATAGTTAATATAAATACTATAGTAACTATATTAACTATATTAACCCTAATATAATTAGGGTTAATATAGTTAATATATATAATGTAATACCTATATTAACTATAATATACTTAGGGTTAATATAGATAATATAGCTGGCGGCGGGGTAGGTAGATTAAATTAGGGGTTAATCATTTTAATAGAGATGGCGGCGGTGTAAGGGGCTTACATTAGGGGTTAATAATTTTAATATAGATGGCGTCGGTGTTAGGGGCTCACTTTATGGGGTTATAGATATAATATAGCTGGCGGCGGGGTACGGGAGCGGCGGTTTAGGGGTTAATAACTTTATTAGGTTGCGGCGGGGTAAAGGAGCGGCGGTTTAGGGGTTAATAGCTTTTTTATTGTTAGGCTAGTGAGGGGGGATAGCGGATAGAGGGTTAGACAGTGCGGGCTATGTTAGGGAGGCGTGTTAGACAGTGCGGGCTATGTTAGGGAGGTGTGTTAGACAGTGCGGGCTATGTTAGGGAGGCATGTTAGACAGTGCGGGTGTTTTAAACTTTAGTCAGGTTTTATAGGCGCCGGCAGTTTCTAACGTGCCGCAAGTCACTGGCGACGCCAGAAATTTGTACTTACGCAGATTTCTGGACATCGCTGGTTTGTGAGACTTACGGCACGTTAGCATCTGACGGCGACTTATATGGGATGGCTCGAGTTGCGAGCTGAAACTGCGGGCGACGCCGGTTCCCTCGCTTGCGCCGCAAACTGCGATCGATATCGGATCGCGCCCCTGTTTTTGTATTTAACCCCCTCTCTACTTTACACTATTCCTTTTTTATATATCTAGACCTGGGAGAAAAAGGTACTTGTCCACTAACATATAAAAACAGGAAAAAGTCTAAATTTATACTCATCTGCTTCTACCTCATAGAAGCCTGATAGTATAATATAGGTCATAGACATTTGTTAAATACTAATAATGGATGGTGTTCTCCATACACATTATTCATAAGACTTAGAATTTGAAAAATAATGATTTAACTATAATATTTGGATATATAGATGGTAGATAGATAGATAGATAGATAGATAGATAGACAGATAAATAGATAGATATGCATTATGCATTATTCATATATTTATTAAATACATTTATGTAATTTATAATATTATGTGTGCATTGTATAAAATCTGTAAGCAGTGTGATTTATTTTTAATGTGAGAAGTGTAATAATGTATATTATTGTTTTCTCTACTTTTTAAAGTTGAAATGCACAAACCTCCCATATGCAGCCACGGTCTATACAAGCCTGCTGAGAAGCACCTGGCTCAGGATGACAATCAAAACGTTCTAAGTCACTATTTGGAACTTCATTCCATTCTACGGTGTAATTTTCTCCTAGTGTCAAACGAAGACCACTTATGAGAAGAACCTATAGATATAGAAATAAATATAAGTATTTTACATTTTTCTTTCATTTGTTTCCACAATATGTTGTAACACAATTATTTTATGGCAAATAATATGAAATGAATGGAACTAATAGCTTATTTTCAAAACTCAGCTTTTCTTTAGTAGCTTACTGAGTTCTGTAAGATGTTTAGCAATATTACCTTATCCGTTTTTCAAATTAAAACAATGGGGTTCTAAAGGAACATGCAGAACCCCTAAATCAGCACAATCTCTTTGCTTGTACCCCGTTGGGAATTTTTTTTCTAATGTGGTCCGAATAAAATTGAACCTTGTTGCTGTTGTCATTCACTGTCTAACCACATCCCCCAGAATACAATCCCATTGAACACATAGTAACACTAATGACCAATGAGCCGCCAGCTCTATACAGACAACATCCACAGCTTTGTCCCCACCCACCACAATTCCTCCTATGAACACAAGAAACTTCACTCATGGGGCTCCCTTTCAGCATCCTGGCCCCTGAATGGAGAGCTATAGTAATAGTCAGTGTTTACTTCCTTACAGGGACATTCTGTCCAAAATTGGAATCCACATTTATGCATTTCAGTTTTGAATAGATGCAGTTTTGTAATATACCTGTATTAGCAAAAATGCTTCTAATAAAAGTTAAAGCTGTTTGAAAGTGTATGCACGTGCACCAGTTTTTTAAACTGAACACTTGCTCAGAGAGCCTAAGTTGCTTGTACTATCTGATAATCAATTTTTTAATTGCTAACATGATACAAGCCCCACTGGTACTCTGAGCAGCTGCAGTATTTTAAATGCTGGTGCACTGAGAATATCTAGTTATGCTTCATATGCACAGAAAAATGTTAACACTAGAACAGTGATACATTTTACTAGACACATTTTTTGCCTATACGTGTATGTTGCAAATATGTTTTTACCCAAAAATGTAATTCATGTATGTGCATTTAAATTTTGACTGGAATGTCCCTTTAAAACATAATCTCTGGAAACATCACTGCTAATAGATGAACTAAATCTGAAACCAGTTTATAAAGACAAACACATTTATCATTAGAAAGACAATAGAATTTACAAAGAAAAAAAATCTTATTTGTAAATACCTTGTTAGAAGGATCATAGTTTATTGATGGAGTTATTGTTTGTATAACATCATTTTTCTTCACAGTAACAGAGCTAGCTCTCAGAGAAACTCCCAATATTTTTATTTCATCAAAAAATAGATTATTGGGATCTGCATATTTTGCATTGGTTGCTGCCATGGTTAATTTTTTCTGAAAAGTAAAAAAACAATACATCATAAAACAAAGCTATATTGCATCTTACCCTTAAAGGGGCAGAAACCCAACATTTTTCTTTCATGATTCAGATTGAGCATAGAGTACAGCATGTGTTGAAGAGATACCTAGGTAGGCATCTGAAGCACTACATGGTAGGAAATAGTGTGCCAACAAGTGCTTTTGTGCATATGGATGACATTCTTGCAAAATTGCTGGCATATAGTGCACCAGAAATAGGCCAGCTCCTAAGCATACCTTCCTGATTTTTAACAAAAGATACCAAGAGAATAAAGACACATTGAATATAGTAGTAAATTACAAAGTTGTTTAAAATTGCATTCTCTATCTAAATCATGAAAGAAAAAATTTGGTATTAATATCCTTTTAAAATAATAACGACGATTAGTTTATCTCTAACCATGCAATTACAAGAACATTGTTATTCAGAGAACAGCTACATAATTCTATAAAATGTTTTACTATGCAAATGGTTACAACAAATGGTTACATCATTTACTATGCAAATGGTTACAACAAATGGTTACATCATTTACTATGCAAATGGTTACAACAAATGGTTACATCATTTACTATGCAAATGGTTACAACAAATGGTTACATCATTTACTATGCAAATGGTTACCCTTGCGCCAATTGAACTAGGCACTATGTCATTACAATACTTTGCCCAGCGTACTGTGTTGACATAGTACCTACATTCAACACAGAGGCGCATTTTGTGGTTCCTGCTGTCAGCTTAGACATCAGAGACGGCATCTGAAGGCAGAAGGCATCTGCCTTCATATTAAGCCAGATTGCGTTAAAGATACTCTATCTTTGTCACTCTCTAATATGATCATATGTTGGTGTCAAGTAGGTGCCATGGGAGGGAAGGAGGCAGGCAGGTGGGCAGCCCAGAGAGGAGGGGGGAGGGAAGGACAGGCACCCTACACTACGGGAAAGTGATTTGGAAGGGAGATGGAGGGATGAGGCCCTAGACTACATAAAAAAAGTGATATTGGAGGGGGGAAGATGAGGGGCCCTACGCTAATGAAAACAAAAAAAGAAATTAAAGATAAAATAAAGCAATACATAATAACGAAAGTAATGTGTTACTGGCAGCTAGTCTGGTGGATAGCAGTGGTAGGGTTAAAGAGCTGTTTGGGGGGTGCCAGGGAGGTGGGAGGAAGAGAAGGGAACCCTAAATATTTAAAAACAAATACATAAAAAAAGCCCTAAACTGCATATTGGTGGGGGGGGGGGGGGGGGGGGGGGTAAGAGAGGTGTTTGGCAGGGATCAGGGAAAAGGTAATCCATACACTAGAGCAAATATTAACCTTACAAATATTAATCTGATTAACCATTTCCTGCTGGGAGTTTCAGAAGTGTGGTGCGTAGCTGCATATAGAGGCCTTCTAATTGCAAAAAAAATAATAATGGCAAAGCCAAGCATGTCTGCTATTTCTGAACAAAAGGGATCTGAGACAAGCTTTTACAACCATTTATTTTATGACTGCAGTTAATAATTCTAGTAAGAAACCCAAAGTTTGCAATTTTTTTATATGATTGTATTTGGCGACCAAATAGCATCAAATATTTCAAAAGGGGCATAGATTAATACTTTAGATTGTCTAATTTAAATATATATATATTTCCTTGGTAAATAAAAAAACAAAAATACAAAAAAACAAAGGCTCTATTTCTGTTTAAAGTGAGTTATAGCAAAAAGAATTCTTTTGGCTAAGTTTTTCTCTGAAATTCCCGGTAGTGAAGGAGTTAACATCCAAAATATTGACTGCTGAATATTGTTTAGAAGGAATTGCATCATTCATTTATTACTCATTTAAACATGCCACAATTTACACAATATATACATTAATGGCACTATTTCATACTATATGAAATAGATATTTTTATATTTTTATGTCAACATCCTAGATTAATAAGCATAACATTGTCTATTTCCTATATTCTTTCTCTCTTTTTCATCCTTTGAGCTTGTGTTATCTGTCTTTTTGCTGATTTTTATTTGCTCAGCAGGCATATTTTTCTCCGTAAAGGGATAATTAACCCATTTTTTTTCTATCAAGATTCAGATAGAGCATGCAATTTTAAACAACTTTATAATTCACTCCTATTATCAAATGTTCTTTGTTCTCTTGCTATCTTTATTTGAAAAGGCAGAAATGAAAGCTTTGAAGCCGGCCTATTTTTTGTTCACTACCCTGGATAGGTCTTGCTGATTGGTGCCTGCATTTAGCCATCCAATCAGCAAGTGTAACCCAGGTCCGCAACCTAAAATGGGCTGGCTCCAAAGCATTTATTCCTGCTTTTTAACATAAAGATAGCAAGAGAACGAAGAAAAAATTATAATAGAAGTATATTAGAAAGCTATTTAAAATTGCATGCTCTATCTGAATCATGAGAGAAAAAAATGTGTGTTTAGAATGCTTTAACTGTCTTGTTTCTTTTTTTTTTACTTTTATTTCAACCATTTGTTTTCTTTTTTCTACTCAGCTATAATGCTAAAGGGACATAAAACTTAAAACAGACTTTCCTACACATTTAATTATGCACTGTGAATACAGTTTTGAATACAGTTATTTTTTAATGTAGCACTTAGTTCCTGAAATATACTATACACACTGTGAGGCCGAATAATCCAATGTCTGTCAGACCTGATCCGATAGTGCGGATCAGGTCCGACAGACATCGCTGAATACGGAGAGCAATACGCTCTCCGTATTCAGCATTGCACCAGCAGCTCACAAGAGCTGCTGGTGCAACGCCACCCCCTGCAGACTTGCGGCCAATGGGCCACCAGCAGGGAGGTGTCAATCAACCCGATCGTACTTGATCAGGTTGAATTGTGGCGATTAATGTCCGCCTCATCAGAGCAGACGGACAGGTTATGGAGCAGCGGTCTGAAGACTTCACCAGAAACACGGGCCCTCAAGCTCCATTCGGAGCTTGATAAATGGGCCTCACAATGTCAAAAATGTTACTTTAATTCTTTACCATATATTCTAGGACAAATAAGCCTTATACGTAAATAAAAATAAAAAAAGTTTTTTTGTGTGTAAAATATTTGTGTAATGCTTTCTAAAACTTTGAACTTGTGGAAGTTAAATGGACACAATTAAGACACATATACAATTTAAAAAACAAATTCAAATTGGTATTAAATTACCCTCTTTCTATTATTCTTCTTTGTTGGAGCTTAGCTCTTTTCCATAATGATATCCTAAAGCATACTCAGGAGTGTCCATGTGTGTTGAGCACTATATGCATCAACAGCATTAAACACAATAATTTTTTTTTTAGAAATTCTGCCATATAATCCTCACAGCATGTGCATACTACCGAACAAACTGAAGTACGCTCTCATTGAAAAGAGCCACTGTATAAATTAGGGGACCAACAAATTAAAAATAAAAAGTGTTACATTTGAAAATACGGAGCCGATTTATCAACTGTCGGGAGGATATGATCCTCTGTAGTGGATCATGTCCGCCCAACATCAATAAATGCCGACAGCACATTTGCGGCCAATCAGCTGCTAGCAGGGGGTGTCAATCATCCCGATCGTATCCGATCGGGATGATTGCTGTCTGCCGCCTCAGTGGTGGCAGACAAGTTAAGGAGCAGTGGTCTTATAACCGCTTCTTCTTAACTCCTGATTCCAGCGAGCCTCAAAGACTTTTTGCGGAATAAGCAGCTTGACTGCTTCATAAATTGGCCCCTATGTGTCAAGTGGATTTTTTTTAATTATTTGTACTTCCATGCCCCTTCAAATATTTTTCTGTCAAGGTACTTTATTCATATGATGTACATTTCAGCCTGTATAAAATCCTGTATACTCACAGAAGAAACAGAAAACTCATAAAAAACATAATTTCCATTCTCTATGGTTCCTAAAAAAAAAAAAAATACAAATATATTTAACATGGATTTTTTGTCTTGATGTTAATAACATACACTAATAAAAAGTAATTAGAAAATACATTATTTAAACAACTAGTTTATTGAATATTATATAAAAAGACACTTCGGGGCCTATCTATCAAGCTCCGAATGGAGCTTGATGCCCCGTGTTTCTGGCAAGCCTGCAGGCTTGCCAGAAACAGCAGTTATGAAGCAGCGGTCACAAAGACCGCTGCTCCATAACCCTGTCTGCCTGCTCTGAGCAGGCAGACAGACATCGCTGGAATTCAACCCGATCGAGTACGATCGGGTTGATTGACACCCCCCTGCTGGCGGCCGATTGGCCGCGAGTCTGCAGGGGGCAGCGTTGCACCAGCAGCTCTTGTGACCATGATCTCGAGTATCTAAGTTTCATACATATCCTAGGCACCACTCTCTATGGTTTGATTTAGCTGAATTAGTTTTAATTATTTACCCTAGAAATTATATTTGCTCATTTAGGCAGGGTTGAACAAGGTTATATTCAAATATTGTAATCGAAGATAAAAGTCCTAAAGATAAGTGCCTTTGAAAAAAAAGCCTTTATGAAAAAATTAAATAAATAAATACATGTGACAATGGCTCCCTTGCAATTATTGAAAAAATAAACAGTAATTCCCATTCCCTTAACATAAGAACACTGTTGTACATTACTCCTATGTTGAATCTGAATTTGCTCAAAGTATCCCTGAACCTAATAGTGAATAGATATGAGTGTAAAACATATATCCAGTTCCAACACTGGCACCACCTCTGTGGTAGCGAAGCAAAATCACAGAGAGATTGGTCGCTCTTGGTGATTGACAATCGCATGAGTCAAGGGGTATTGCCAGTCGCATGAGTCAAGGGCTAGGCATTACACACTCAGCAGAGTGTGTAATGATGGATATGGGCCAGCAGACGAACAGATCCACTGCCCATATGCAGCAAAGACATGTGGACAGCTTCTCAAGTTGAAAAGCTGTCTGCACGTCTTTTAATATATGGGGCCTTTAATTTAAAATATAATTAAAATATTGACTCTAGCCTAAAAAAGCTCTTAACAAGATTACACCCAACTATATTTTATCAAGTATCTCAAAATATTCCCTAAACCACCTTCTTTGATCAACTTCTGACTTATCTTTATCCACCCTTATTATTCCCCTTCCCATCTCCAAGATTCTCACATACTGCTGGTATTCTCTGGAACTCTCTACTATGCTCCATCATTTCTAACATTGTATAAATTCTTGCAGTCTAATAAACCATCTATTTAGAGGGGCTACCATCTGTCCTCTGAAAGTTCCTCCTCAACCATACCGACAAGGTAAATCTAGAACTTACATGTGTAACTGCTGAAACTACACTTCATGTTAAAAAAATACCCCACACCTGAAGTCTCAAACTTGTAGACTATAAGTTATTTTGAACAGGGTCTTCATCATCATCTATTGATTTGTTTGCTTAGTCAGTTTTATGTATCTGCATTTTGACCATGAAATTGTGTCATTGTTTAACCTTATGTACCCAGTGATGCCAAGTTTGTCAGAGCTTTAAAACACAATAGTAATAATTTACATTTGGAAGACATTCAGTATCTTTCATTATTGCACACAGAAGTGTATATTATTATTATTATTATTATTTATGGTAAAATATTACTTTTTAACATGCCCCAACATTTCAAAAATTGTAATTTTTTTATATCCTTGTTATGAATATAACATGTTATAAGTAATTCCTGCTGTCCATGTTTAGACCTTGTCAGCTAGCTCTCAGAAGGAATACACAGCTTTTGTTTTCAGGCAGTGAAAATATTTTTTATGGGAAAACTAATTAGTCCCAACTGTCTTTCTACTGGCCTTATAAGTGTGCAATATGAAGACCAGGCAACAAATACTGTTTATTGACATTGTGATAAAGAGGGTTATGGGAAATCAAAGATATTTCTGTCTTAAAGTATACAGTGCCATTAATCTTGGAATAAAAAGAACCATTATGTGATGAATTGTGGATGAGGTCTATGTAGGTATTAAACATTATCATAAAAATGACAACATTTGGAGATAAACCTCAGTTAAAACAATGGATTAAGTCCCTGTCAGAGAACACAGAAATACACATTTCTTAATAAAGTAAAATAATTAAATAAAAAAAGCAAAGGATAAATCTGTTTTAAATCCAAAATGAGATGGTTCTAAAAAAGGAAAAAAATAAACTAAACCAGATATATTAAATTGCCAAAATAAAATGGTAAATGATTTAGTAGCTGTAACTAGTGGATTCTCAGATCAGTATCTATAAAATATTATCAAACTGATGTTGAAGAAAAAAAAGGCATATTTTAAAATGTATTTTTTAAATATGATTTATATTATGCTATCAAAACATGTCATATTCTTTACTGGAGTAAAGAGTTCCGAACTATAATTTCATGAAATATAATGACATTTGCAAAATGGAATCAAGAGCAACAGATGAAACAATATATGATGATGCATAAAGACTCATTAAATATTAATATACATTTAGAACATTTTTAGAAGCAATGATTTTTGTGACTTTTTTTAACATGTTACATTTTACATTAAGGACTTTTTTTTAGCTTTATTATGGCTTTAAATAAAAGGTATCATAGTAATATGACAAAAATAAATTTATAGATAATCCACAAGCATTATTTCTAGGTACTATACATTACTGTTAATTTTATATATATATATATATATATATATATATATATATATATATATATATATATATATATATACAGTATATATATTATTATTATTAACTAGGTGCAAATGAAAATTGCTAGCAACAGGAGCCGAACAGAAGCCATTTTATCAGTCTGTACCTATCAGATGGATGTGAGCTATTCTGTTACTACAAAAAGGTGGATGAAACTACAAAAGACATTCATCAGTATATCGGACACACCTGTACCGGAACCCTATTACCCCTTGCAGTGCGGCAACTTACCTCATCAGATTGAGGTAGAATCTGGTAAGGGGACACACATTATCAGAAAGTCATTAGTGGACTTATGCTATTACCTATTTCACATTTTATGTGCTTTGCAGTTTTTCTCTGTGTTATGTATGTTTTAACATGCCATTTGTCTTAGAAAATAATTCTTTAAGCGCTGTTTTCCCTTGTGCGCACACACACACACACACACACACACATATATATATATATATATATATATATATATATATATATATATATATATATATATATATATATATAACACACAGAGAAAACCCAGCACTCACTTACAAGCTCTCAGCTAAGATTTAAAAGCAAAATGGAAAGGTTAGTCACCGCATCTGGCCAAATGGGACAAGCTCAGGTACCACGTCAAGGTCCTCTCCAATACCTGAGACCCTAAAACAGCCACACAATGCAAGCTTTCAAATCCAAACAAACTGAAAACAAGGGAAGGGTGCACAGGAATATGTAACCACCCTAGAAATATACAAAACACGGAAGGGAACTGCACTCTCATACCGGACTGGGTACACATCCCATGACCCTGCAACATGCTCAGCCCTGGGTGCCACTGGCACTCACAGGAAGCTGTGCTGTCCACAGAGCCACAAGCAGTTAACCCCAGACAGGTCTGGGTGCAAGAACCATAGGGAAAATTACAAAACAAATTAATACAACACACAGAGAAAACCCAGCACTCACTTACAAGCTCTCAGCTAAGATTTAAAAGCAAAAATGGAAAGGTTAGTCACCGCGGTGACTAACCTTTCCATTTTTGCTTTTAAATCTTAGCTGAGAGCTTGTAAGTGAGTGCTGGGTTTTCTCTGTGTGTTGTATTAATTTGTTTTGTAATTTTCCCTATGGTTCTTGCACCCAGACCTGTCTGGGGTTAACTGCTTGTGGCTCTGTGGACAGCACAGCTTCCTGTGAGTGCCAGTGGCACCCAGGGCTGAGCATGTTGCAGGGTCATGGGATGTGTACCCAGTCCGGTATGAGAGTGCAGTTCCCTTCCGTGTTTTGTATATTTCTAGGGTGGTTACATATTCCTGTGCACCCTTCCCTTGTTTTCAGTTTGTTTGGATTTGAAAGCTTGCATTGTGTGGCTGTTTTAGGGTCTCAGGTATTGGAGAGGACCTTGACGTGGTACCTGAGCTTGTCCCATTTGGCCAGATGCGGTGACTAACCTTTCCATTTTTGCTTTTAAATCTTAGCTGAGAGCTTGTAAGTGAGTGCTGGGTTTTCTCTGTGTGTTGTATTAATTTTGTTTTGTAATTTTCCCTATGGTTCTTGCACCCAGACCTGTCTGGGGTTAACTGCTTGTGGCTCTGTGGACAGCACAGCTTCCTGTGAGTGCCAGTGGCACCCAGGGCTGAGCATGTTGCAGGGTCATGGGATGTGTACCCAGTCCGGTATGAGAGTGCAGTTCCCTTCCGTGTTTTGTATATTTCTAGGGTGGTTACATATTCCTGTGCACCCTTCCCTTGTTTTCAGTTTGTTTGGATTTGAAAGCTTGCATTGTGTGGCTGTTTTAGGGTCTCAGGTATTGGAGAGGACCTTGACGTGGTACCTGAGCTTGTCCCATTTGGCCAGATGCGGTGACTAACCTTTCCATTTTTGCTTTTAAATCTTAGCTGAGAGCTTGTAAGTGAGTGCTGGGTTTTCTCTGTGTGTTGTATTAATTTGTTTTGTAATTTTCCCTATGGTTCTTGCACCCAGACCTGTCTGGGGTTAACTGCTTGTGGCTCTGTGGACAGCACAGCTTCCTGTGAGTGCCAGTGGCACCCAGGGCTGAGCATGTTGCAGGGTCATGGGATGTGTACCCAGTCCGGTATGAGAGTGCAGTTCCCTTCCGTGTTTTGTATATTTCTAGGGTGGTTACATATTCCTGTGCACCCTTCCCTTGTTTTCAGTTTGTTTGGATTTGAAAGCTTGCATTGTGTGGCTGTTTTAGGGTCTCAGGTATTGGAGAGGACCTTGACGTGGTACCTGAGCTTGTCCCATTTGGCCAGATGCAGTGACTAACCTTTCCATTTTTGCTTTTAAATCTTAGCTGAGAGCTTGTAAGTGAGTGCTGGGTTTTCTCTGTGTGTTGTATTAATTTGTTTTGTAATTTTCCCTATGGTTCTTGCACCCAGACCTGTCTGGGGTTAACTGCTTGTGGCTCTGTGGACAGCACAGCTTCCTGTGAGTGCCAGTGGCACCCAGGGCTGAGCATGTTGCAGGGTCATGGGATGTGTACCCAGTCCGGTATGAGAGTGCAGTTCCCTTCCGTGTTTTGTATATTTCTAGGGTGGTTACATATTCCTGTGCACCCTTCCCTTGTTTTCAGTTTGTTTGGATTTGAAAGCTTGCATTGTGTGGCTGTTTTAGGGTCTCAGGTATTGGAGAGGACCTTGACGTGGTACCTGAGCTTGTCCCATTTGGCCAGATGCGGTGACTAACCTTTCCATTTTTGCTTTTAAATCTTAGCTGAGAGCGTGTAAGTGAGTGCTGGGTTTTCTCTGTGTGTTGTATTAATTTGTTTTGTAATTTTCCCTATGGTTCTTGCACCCAGACCTGTCTGGGGTTAACTGCTTGTGGCTCTGTGGACAGCACAGCTTCCTGTGAGTGCCAGTGGCACCCAGGGCTGAGCATGTTGCAGGGTCATGGGATGTGTACCCAGTCCGGTATGAGAGTGCAGTTCCCTTCCGTGTTTTGTATATTTCTAGGGTGGTTACATATTCCTGTGCACCCTTCCCTTGTTTTCAGTTTGTTTGGATTTGAAAGCTTGCATTGTGTGGCTGTTTTAGGGTCTCAGGTATTGGAGAGGACCTTGACGTGGTACCTGAGCTTGTCCCATTTGGCCAGATGCGGTGACTAACCTTTCCATTTTTGCTTTTAAATCTTAGCTGAGAGCTTGTAAGTGAGTGCTGGGTTTTCTCTGTGTGTTGTATTAATTTGTTTTGTAATTTTCCCTATGGTTCTTGCACCCAGACCTGTCTGGGGTTAACTGCTTGTGGCTCTGTGGACAGCACAGCTTCCTGTGAGTGCCAGTGGCACCCAGGGCTGAGCATGTTGCAGGGTCATGGGATGTGTACCCAGTCCGGTATGAGAGTGCAGTTCCCTTCCGTGTTTTGTATATTTCTAGGGTGGTTACATATTCCTGTGCACCCTTCCCTTGTTTTCAGTTTGTTTGGATTTGAAAGCTTGCATTGTGTGGCTGTTTTAGGGTCTCAGGTATTGGAGAGGACCTTGACGTGGTACCTGAGCTTGTCCCATTTGGCCAGATGCGGTGACTAACCTTTCCATTTTTGCTTTTAAATCTTAGCTGAGAGCTTGTAAGTGAGTGCTGGGTTTTCTCTGTGTGTTGTATTAATTTGTTTTGTAATTTTCCCTATGGTTCTTGCACCCAGACCTGTCTGGGGTTAACTGCTTGTGGCTCTGTGGACAGCACAGCTTCCTGTGAGTGCCAGTGGCACCCAGGGCTGAGCATGTTGCAGGGTCATGGGATGTGTACCCAGTCCGGTATGAGAGTGCAGTTCCCTTCCGTGTTTTGTATATTTCTAGGGTGGTTACATATTCCTGTGCACCCTTCCCTTGTTTTCAGTTTGTTTGGATTTGAAAGCTTGCATTGTGTGGCTGTTTTAGGGTCTCAGGTATTGGAGAGGACCTTGACGTGGTACCTGAGCTTGTCCCATTTGGCCAGATGCGGTGACTAACCTTTCCATTTTTGCTTTTAAATCTTAGCTGAGAGCTTGTAAGTGAGTGCTGGGTTTTCTCTGTGTGTTGTATTAATTTGTTTTGTAATTTTCCCTATGGTTCTTGCACCCAGACCTGTCTGGGGTTAACTGCTTGTGGCTCTGTGGACAGCACAGCTTCCTGTGAGTGCCAGTGGCACCCAGGGCTGAGCATGTTGCAGGGTCATGGGATGTGTACCCAGTCCGGTATGAGAGTGCAGTTCCCTTCCGTGTTTTGTATATTTCTAGGGTGGTTACATATTCCTGTGCACCCTTCCCTTGTTTTCAGTTTGTTTGGATTTGAAAGCTTGCATTGTGTGGCTGTTTTAGGGTCTCAGGTATTGGAGAGGACCTTGACGTGGTACCTGAGCTTGTCCCATTTGGCCAGATGCGGTGACTAACCTTTCCATTTTTGCTTTTAAATCTTAGCTGAGAGCTTGTAAGTGAGTGCTGGGTTTTCTCTGTGTGTTGTATTAATTTGTTTTGTAATTTTCCCTATGGTTCTTGCACCCAGACCTGTCTGGGGTTAACTGCTTGTGGCTCTGTGGACAGCACAGCTTCCTGTGAGTGCCAGTGGCACCCAGGGCTGAGCATGTTGCAGGGTCATGGGATGTGTACCCAGTCCGGTATGAGAGTGCAGTTCCCTTCCGTGTTTTGTATATATATATATATATATATATATTTGTCTACATTAAAAAAAAATCAGTCCATCAAAACAAATATTATGGAGCAACCTGATTGTGTTTTGAAGGGACAGTAAGCCCCCTGATATTTTTATATAAAATGTTTAGTTATGCATAATGGAACTATTTTGCAGTATATTTTCATAATGTATTTTGTTACATTTTCATGTAATTTAGCTCTGTACAACCCTGCTACATATTTGTCCCTAATTTGCTTTAACTAGTAACAACTGCAAAACAATTAACTTTTTACATATTTGAAAACAGTGACTAGCTTTAAAGTCTGCAGACTAAAGCCAAGAATAGCTCCCCCCAATAAAGCAAATGGTGGGTGAAAAATGGTGGGTGAATTTTGTCTATTGAAAAATAACTGAAGTAAAAAGGATATTGTGTTTTAAAAACATTAAGACTCAGCTAATATGTTATTCTATTGCAACACAACATATATGTCTTGTAATTAAAAAGTGTTTACTGTCCCTTTAAGTGTATACACAAATATTTTAGAACTTTGTATTCTTTAAGAATAAAATAAATGTAATCGCTATTTGAACATCAGTAATACATTAAGCATTATACATATATCTAACATTATTCACACCATCAGAAACACAAATGGCTTATTGAACTTAATTTAAAAGTTGTTATATTGCCCTTTGTCTATATTTATATAAAGCTTATTAAATTAGTCATACATTTTACAATCCATATAGTTGCTTTGCAGCTAATTTTCTGTTGTTGGAACAGGGCACATCTATTTGATAGACGCTATCTACAAATTAGATGTCAGAATGAGGTAATGCATTACCTCCAACAACACAAACACATACATCCACTGATAATTTAGCACAAGCATTGGAAGGGCCTTAGTGAGGTGCTTGGGCTTGTTGATTTGAAAAAAAACTTCTGGAATTAAGAAAAAAACAAAGAAAACAATAGAATTATGCATGATTTAGTGCAGTGCAAGCTGCATAGAATAGATTAGTATAAACATAACATAGATATTCTGGAAATATCACTTTTCACATAAAATTCAGGAAATCACAATAATAACTAATCAACTCATAAGCTATTTCTTGCATGGACATTACCTCTAGATTCTCCATCATCCCAGAAGAAGTCTCCTTTGGCAGAATTTGTTTCATCCAGTGCAATTATAAGACCAAGAGGATTTTTACGACTGAAAGGAATGTAAAGACAAGTTTAAACATACACATGAAGTAGTTAAGAAAAATAAAAATCTTAATATAAAACAAAATAGGCCAGATAACAAATAAAACACAAATTTAAGCATTGCTTTGAATTTTCAGAACAACCAATAGAATGAGCTTTAATTCTACTGGTTGGTTTTTGAAAATCAGCCAGTAGGATGAAAACAACTTCCAAAACTCTGCTATAAAAGAAAGAAAATGGCAGAGAAGAGCTAGTCTGCTGGAGGGGACAGATGGAAGAGGATCACAAGAAGAGGACTCAGGAGAAGGACCCAGGAAGAAGACTGAGGCAGAGAGGAATATGGATGCGAGGGCGAGCAGTGCTGGATCATAGACTACTTCAAATCAAATGCTGGACACTGAACAGAAGATTTCAGACTAAATATCTTTGTTTGATTTTTTTGTATTTTTCTGTATATCATTTTTTTGTAACATAGGGGGCCTTGGGGGGTTAACAGTTAGAATGTTTATATAATAAGGGTATTGTTTGTATTGGGGTAGTGGGGGTTTAGGTGTTATTAATGTAATGGTGGTATTTGTGTTTGGGTAATGGGGGTTTAACAGTTAACAGTGTAGGATGTGGTATTTTCATTGGGGGTAGTTGTAGTTTAGGAGTTAATAGTATAGCAGTTAGTATTGGCATTGGGGTAATGGCAGTTTAGCGGTTAATAGTATAAGTGTGGTATTTGTGTTGGGGTATTGGTGGTTTTGGGGTTAACAGTGTAAGGGGTGGTATTTGCATTAGGATAGTTGAATGTTAATGGTTAAAAGTATAGGGGTGGTGTTTGCATTAATTTTGACCCTTTTGGGAGTTAATAGTGTAGGGGGTGGTGGCAGTGTAGGGGTTAATAGTGTTGGGGGTTATTTGTGATGGGGAGTGGTGAATTGGGGTTTAATTAAATTGGGGATCAGGCAGTGATTTTTTATTGCAGGGTTAGTGTTAGTGTGGACCATTCAATGTAAACGTTTACACCAATTTTTAAAAGCAACAATGAAAGTGTATTATTATATACATGAAATGGGCATGCAAAGCTCAGCTTGTAATATTAATATTGTGGTAAATGAGGCCAAAATGTTAATTAGCGCTTTCCAGTACAAATATGGCATGTGTTAATTTTAATTCTTGCACAAAATAAGTTTTTGTTTCAGTTCTAACTGACTTACCATGTATTATCATGTCAAGCACTACTGATTGTGTGAGGCCCAAACGCAAAATAAAAAAATCAGCTCCACTTGTATATATAATATATTAAATTCCATTTGCGTGTTTTAAGAAAATAGGAAATGTTTCTTAAATCCTCCTTAAATATTGTATGATGATAAAAAAAATGATAAGTTAAAATGTAGCAATATATAATTTGTGTGTATTGAATTTGCTTTAAAGCCAAGATCCAATGATATCCATGCCATTTCATAATTTTCATTCATTGCTTTCTCCTTTTGTTGGCAAAGATGATGAGTTCAATAGCCATAGTAATTGTGCCTTCAGTATAATGTACAGTATTCACAATCCTATTTATTTTTAAAATATATAATTATTGTAATTTTAATATATCTCACACAGGTAGGACCAAGTCATTGTTTTACAAGTCACAAGTATGTCTTGAGTCTTTGCATTCAAGTCCCAAGTCAAGTCCTGCGTCAACACTGGCAAGTCCCAAGTCAAGTCCCAAGTCAACACAGGCAAGTCAAAGTCAATTTGCAAGTTCTTAACATTCAGTGTCAAGTGTTAAACAAGTCATTAATGATCTTTGTCTAATTTAGACAGAGGCAGAGTATTTAGTCAGAGTATTAATTAATATAGTAAATGTATACAATTTTATATCAGGAAGGCTTTTAAAATATGTTTATTAATTCCCAGTTTAATTTCATGTGAAATTAGTTATAGAATATTTTCATCTATCTCAGTTCAATTTGTATGCCTAAGGATGTGCTTTAAAGTGTGACATAAACTTAATAGAGACAAGCAGCGAAAAACAATATGTCTACTCCTGGGAATTCCTCTTCCCTGACACTAGGAGGAGGAAAAGATTCCCAAACCCCAGGAACTCTATAAAACCCCTCTCACTTCACTGGCAACTCAATCTTGTCTTTGCCACCGCTGGAGGAGTTTGAAGAATGAAGATGTGCATTTTATTCTTCAATGAGAGGGGATTTGAGACTGAGCAAGGCCGATTTACCCTCAGAGTACAGTGATTGTTGGAAAGATGAATTTGGAGAATTGGCAGTGGCATTTATTTCACCTATTTGGATTTAGTCCCAAGCCTTTCCATAGATGTTCATGGAATTTCTGCTTTGACATTTTTTGACACTAAAGTCAAATTTAAACTTTCATGACTTTCATGATTCAGAGCAATTCCAATTTACTTCTATTAATAAGTGGCTAGATTTCGAGTTTTGCGGTAAGAGCTGCTTGGTAATAACTTACACGTTATTGTCACCGCTCACTTCCCAACAGCGCTGGTATTACAGGTTTACAAAAACTCGGCGTTATCAGGCAAAAAGTGAGTGTAGAGCAAAATTGAGCTCCATACCGCACTCCAATACCAGCGCTGCTGAAAGCTGCGGTGAGCTGCTTTTACACGCTTGTGCATGATTTCCCCATAGACATCAATGGGGAGAGCTGGCTGAAAAAAGTCTAACACCTGCAAAAAAGCAGCGTAAAGCTCTGTAACACAGCCCCATTGATTCCTATGGGGAAACAAAATTTATGTTTACACCTAACACCCTAACATGAACCCCGAGTCTAAACACCCCTAATCTTACACTTTTTAACCCCTAATCTGCCACCCCTGACATTACCAACACCTAAATTTTACTTATTAACCCCTAATCTGCCGCTCCGGACATCATCCCCACTATAATAAACATATTAACCCCTAAACCTCCGCCCTCCCGCATCACAAACACTAGTTAAATATTATTAACCCCTAATCTGCTACCCCTAACATCGTCGCCACCTACCTACATTTATTAACCCCTAATCTGCCGCCCCCAACGTCGCTGCCACTATACTTAATTTATTAACCCAACCCTAACACTCCCTAACCTAAATATAATTAAAATAAATCTAAATAAAACCTACTATTAATAACTAAATAATTTATATTTAAAACTAAATACTTACCTGTAAAATAAACTCTAATGGCTAGATTTAGAGTTTGGCAGTAGCCATCAAAACCAGCGTTAGAGGCTCCTAACGCTGGTTTTTACCGCCCGCTGGTATTTGGAGTCAGTCAGGAAAGGGTCTAACGCTCACTTTCCAGCCACAACTTTTCCATACCGCAGATCCCCTTACGTCAATTGCGTATCCTATCTTTTCAATGGGATCTTTCTAACGCCGGTATTTAGAGTCGTGGCTGAAGTGAGCGTTAGAAATCTAACGACAAAACTCCAGCCGCAGAAAAAAGTCAGAAGTTAAGAGCTTTCTGGGCTAACGCCGGTTCATAAAGCTCTTAACTACTGTGCTCTAAAGTACACTAACACCCATAAACTACCTATGTACCCCTAAACCGAGGTCCCCCCACATCGCTGCCACTCTATTAAATTTTTTTAACCCCTAATCTGCCGACCGCACACCGCCGCCACCTACGTTATCCCTATGTACCCCTAATCTGCTGCCCCTAACACCGCCGACCCCTATATTATATTTATTAACCCCTAATCTGCCGCCCCCAATGTTGCCGCCACCTACCTACAATTATTAACATATGACCAATAACGAAGCCTAAGCCTCAAGATAGAGAAAGTGCGCTAACAAGCTGATACAAGCAGAGATTGTATCTTTAGAGTAAGTGTTTAGCAATACCATCCTTAGCGCGCACCAATCCACTTTTTTAAATTTATCTCTACAATTATTAACCCCTAATCTGCCGACGGGACCTCACCGCTACTATAACAAATGTATTAACCCCTAATCCGCCTCACTCCCGCCTCAATAACCCTATAATAAATAGTATTAACCCCTAATCTTCCCTCCCTAACATCGCCGCCACCTAACTTCAAGCATTAACCCCTAATCTGCCGACCGGACCTCACCGCTACTCTAATACATTTTTTAACCCCTAAAGCTAATTCTAACCCTAACCCTAACACCCCCCTAAGTTAAATATAATTTAAATCTAACAAAATAAATTAACTTTTATTAGATAAATTAATCCTATTTAAAGCTAAATACTTACCTGTAAAATAAATCCTAATATAGCTACAATATAAATTATAATTATATTGTAGCTATTTTAGGATTAATATTTATTTTACAGGCAACTTTGTAATTATTTTAACCAGGTACAATAGCTATTAAATAGTTAATAACTATTTAATAGCTACCTAGTTAAAATAATTAAAAAAATTACCTGTAAAATAAATCCTAATCTAAGTTACAATTAAACCTAACACTACACTATCAATAAATAAATTACATAAACTACCTACAATTATCTACAATTAAACCTAACACTACACTATCAATAAATTAATTAAATACAATACCTACAAATAAATACAAATAAATAAACTAACTAAAGTACAAAAAATAAAAAAGTACTAAGTTACAAAAAATAAAAAAATATTTACAAACATTAGAAAAATATTACAACAATTTTAAACTAATTACACCTACTCTAAGCCCCCTAATAAAATAACAAAGACCCCCAAAATAAAAAAATGCCCTACCCTATTCTAAAATTAAAATAGAAAAGCTCTTTTACCTTACAAGCCCTGAAAAGGGCCCTTTGCGGGGCATGCCCCAAAGAATTCAGATCTTTTGCCTGTAAAAAAAACATACAATACCCCCCCAACATTACAACCCACCACCCACATACCCCTAATCTAACCCAAACCCCCCTTAAATAAACCTAACACTATGCCCCTGAAGATCTCCCTACCTTGTCTTCACCACGCCGGGTTTAACGATCGATCCAGAAGAGCCTCCGATGTCTTGATCCAAGCCCAAGCGGGGGGCTGAAGATGTCCATGATCCGGCTGAAGTCTTCATCCAAGCGGGAGCTGAAGAGGTCCATGATCCGACTGTAGTCTTCTATCAAGCGGCATCTTCAATCTTCTTTCTTCCGGATCCATGTAGTTCATCCCGCCGACGCGGAACATCCATCTTCACCGACGACTTCCCGACGAATGACGGTTCCTTTAAGGGACGTCAACCAATATGGCATCCCTCAAATTCCGATTGGCTGATAGGAAAATTCTGATTGGTTGATGGAATCAGCCAATCAGATTCAAGTTCAATCCGATTGGCTGATCCAATCAGCCAATCAGATTGAGCTCGCATTCTATTGGCTGTTCCGGTCGGCAGATTAGGGGTTAATTATTGTAGGTAGGTGGAGGCGACGTTGGGGGCGGCAGATTAGGGGTTAATAAATATAATATAGGGGTCGGCGGTGTTAGGGGCAGCAGATTAGGGGTACATAGGGATAATGTAGGTTGCGACGGTGTCCGGAGCAGCAGATTAGGGGTTAATAATAATATGCAGGGGTCAGCGATAGCGGGGGAGGCAGATTAGGGGTTAATAAATATAATATAGGGGTCGGCGGTGTTAGGGGCAGCAGATTAGGGGTACATAGGGATAATGTAGGTTGCGGCGGTGTCCGGAGCGGCAGATTAGGGGTTAATAATAATATGCAGGGGTCAGCGATAGTGGGGGTGGCAGATTAGGGGTTAATAAGTGTAAGGTTAGGGGTGTTTAGACTCGGGGTACATGTTAGGGTGTTAGGTGCAGACATAGAAACTGTTTCCCCATAGGAAACAATGGGGCTGCGTTAAGAGCTGAACGCTGCTTTTTTGCAGGTGTTAGTTTTTTTTTTCAGCTCAAAATGCCCCATTGTTTCCTATGGGGATATCGTGCAGGAGCACATTTTTTAAGCTGGCCGCGTCCGTAAGCACCGCTGGTATCGAGAGTTGCAGTGGCGGTAAATTATGCTCTGCGCTCCTTTTTTGGAGCCTAACACAGCCATTCTGTGAACTCTAAATACCAGCGGTATTTAAAAGGTGCGGGGGGAAAAAAGCCAGCGTAGCTAACACACCACTTTGGCCACAGAACTCTAAATCTAGCCGTAAGCTAGCTACAATATAACTAATAGTTACATTGTATCTAGCTTAGGTTTTATTTTTATTTCACAGGCAAGTTTGTATTTATTTTAACTAGGTAGAATAGTTACTAAATAGGTATTAACTATTTACTAATTACCTAGCTAAAATAAATACAAATTTACCTGTAAAATAAAACCTAACTTGTCTTACACTAATACCTAACATTAGACTACAATTAAATACATTACCTTAATTAAATACAATTACCTAAATTACAAAAAACAAAAAAACACTAAATCAATATAGATTTCAGATTGATCCACTCTCTATCACGTGGCTGTATCATCAGCTTATTTTGCAGAGGGCTTCTTTTTTTCATCCTACTGGGTCTGTATTCTTTACAGATGCAAGTTTTTCAAGATGGGGGGCATCTGGGGGGCTCAGAGAGGGCAAGTTTTATTTTGGTTTCCTCAGGGGTGTGGTTTCCTTATAAAAAAAAATTAACTCCATTCAGATTTGGCCTCTCTTGGAACGAGAGTTTTACCTCTCTCAGTTCCTTGGCCATTAGAACACTTTTGTGAATTCTTTCCTGGGCAGAAGTCAATTGTTTTTTCTGCTGTTCATATTCCTGGAGTGAGATTAAACATATAGTTCTTAAGCAGAGAGAGTTCTCTGATTATGTTATTGAGCCTGTATTCAGGAAGTTTTATTATAAGGTTTAGAGCACCTTTATTTCTTGATGTAAGGGTCATGTTTTTTTCCTAGCATTCTTTTAAGAATTCCTTGGTTTTGCAGGCTTCTCTTTTTGAGCCTATATATGTATGTATTGGGTACTTGTAAATCGTGGCTAATCACCCGTAAGGGTCTCAAGGGGCTGCTCATTTTAATGACCGAATAAGGATGAAAGGCTGAGTGGACCTCGCAGGGGATCGGACCTGCAACCCTTGGGTTGCTACAGAGCGCAGCCACAGTGCCTTAGCATGCTGAGCTATCTGTCCGGCTACATATATATATATATATATATATATATATATATATATATATATATATTCTGTCTGTATTTTTCTGCTAGAAAGAGTTATCTGCTCTTTTATATGATCTTCTTTATCTTAATATTATAGAATAAGGCAGTTTCTTAGGACTAGATTTTTTTCTTCCCTAGTGTTCCTAGGAATTTGTTTTTAAGGTGTCAAAGTATTATATTGGCACTAGTATAGTTTTCAGACAAACTTCTAGTTTGTGTTCTTTTCTAGTTACAGAAAAGGGCAATAAGCTTCTGCCATTTCTTTATCTTCTTGGTTAAGACTTCTGTTCCATAAGTCTTTTTTTGAAGGCAGATTAGCCTTTATTTTAATGGATTACTGCTCATTCTAATAGATTTATTGCCATTTCTTCGCCTTTTAGGAATGAGGCATTAGTTGTCCAACATTGCAAGGCAGCTATTTTTTCTTAAATTCTACCATTTTTATTGCATGATTTTTGCCTTTTTTAAGGGTTTTATTTGGGATTGTGGATTTAGTTTTTCAGTGAAAAAAAGATGTTTCTTAAAGTGGCAGTCTAGTCAAAACTAAAGTTTCTTGATTCAGAAATGACTTGCAATTTTAAACAACTTTCCAATTTACTTTTATCATCAAATTTGTTTTGTTCTCTTCATATTCTTCATTGAAAGCTAAACCTAGGTAGACTCATATGCTAATTTCTAAACCCTTGAAGGCCACCTCATATCTCTGTGCATTTTGACAGTTTTTCTCAGCTAGACATTGCTAGTTGATGTGTGCCATATAGATAACATTGTGCTTACTCCCGTGGAGTTATTTATGAGTCAGCTGAAATGCAAATCTGTCAAAAGAACTGAAATAAGGGGACAGTCTGCAGAGAGAGGCTTAGATGCAATGTAATCACAAAGGTAAAAAATAAATTGATATCATCGTGTTGATTATGCAAAACTTAGGAATGTCTATTAAAAGGATTATCTTTCTTTTTAAACAATAAATATTCTGGAGTAGACTGTACCTTTAAATCCCACCCTTTATGTTTCCTTACTTGTGGACACTACTGCTTGAGTATTAGTTTCTAAGGAGTAATGGATTATGGACTCAAACCACCTGTATGAAAGAGTTCCTGGGGTTTGGCAATCTTTGCCTCCTCCTAACTGCAGAGAAGAGTAATTTCCAGGAGTAATAGATCATGGACTCTCACTGCCATGAAATAAATTAATTTATCAGGTAAGAATAAATTATGTTTTTAATGGTAACTGAGAGTAACAAAAACAAAATCCTTTTATAGAAATAACACAAATGCTACATACTTTACATGTGTGTGAGAGAGAGAATGTGAATCAGAAAGTGTTCATATTTCTAAGCCCTTGAACAATTCTTTGGTACCTGCTAACATACTTCAACAAACTTTGCAAGTGACAGAGGAAACATGAAACATGGATGCAAACAAACCCATGAAGTAACTTAAAAATTCTGTGCCACTATACTCTAGACAAAGGGAGAGTAGTGTAAGTGTGCCTGGTGGCACAGGAAACACGTCAGATTTTACCTTTTGGTATAACTAACAATTGGATATTCTGAAAATACTTTGAATACAATAAATATCAGAATTTTTTATTGCAACAAGGATGTGTCTGCACCCTTTTCTCTTTTGATATATACAGGTGAAACTCGAAAAATTAGAATATTGTGCAAAAGTTCATTTATTTCACTAATGCATCTTAAAAGGTGAAACTAGGGGGGCCGAAGCTAGCCGCCAAGCTAAACAGACGCATAGGCAAAGAGCTCCAGGCTCCAACTGATCTAATATAGACTCTAAGGGGCACTAATTCAGCAGAAAAAGATTATCTGCTTGGCTTTTACCTATTCTATCTACCAGCTGGGTCCCGGAGGGGATTGCTAGCTGTTTGAAAGCCACATTTCCTGACAACCTGCCCAGTGGTTTGAGAGCCAGAGGAACACTGTTCCCTTAGCTCTGGAGGGTCGGGGATCTTCTCCGGAGAACAAGTGACCTGCCCTGCCATGGACCTACTGCCGCAGGGACTGTGGGGTCATCTGAATGGCTGACGGACCGGAGTTGGGCTGCTCATCTCTCAAGGAGTCCTGGGGCAGAATGGATCATATTGAGAGCCACAGGGGCTCTAGAATTAAGAACCGGAATATCGGAGGAGGAATACTGGCACAGATGATAATTTGGATGTGCCATTGTGTCGGTTGACCGGGGACCCGGTAGCATTAGTGCCTTGTTTGGCGCAAAGCGTGGCCATCTTGTGGCCTTCTAAGAAATAAAAGACGCGATCTGTGCCCACGTGGCCACTACCAGCGGGGTAATCCCTGCACTGCCTCATACCTCGGAACCCTTGCCTGCCTCCTTTCACTGAGAGAAATATCAGTACGGTTGGGCACCAACTCCTCCAGTTTGGCAGGCAGGGAAGCGGCTCCTCTTCTGGACTGGCTCGGTGGACACCTTATGGGCCTGTAGCAGTGAGACTCAGTGGAGCTTCCTTCTCGGTGGACTCGGGTGAGACTTTTTTCTGCTTTATAGTGTCTGCTGCTGCCAAGTTTTCCCTGTATAGTTCTTAGTTACACTGACTGTCTCTACTTTATGCCCTAGCAGCAGAATACAATCCATAGTTGATGCAGTGGGGCTTTGCTGAGGGAGCTGCCTGAGATCCATTTATACTTAACAGTTTGCGCTATTTGCTGCTGCCCAGGGGGTCCCCCTAGTCTACAGTCTATGCCCCAGTTCCCTTTAAATTTGGAACTGCACTGTAAGAACTGCATACCCTCTGCTGCAAGATAAATCACTACCCCTCTCTTGGACGACATGGGGCTGTAAAGGGAGGACTGATTCCCAAAGCTTAGGTGGTGGAGGTGCCTCATTATACATAACTCTACCTGAGGGGTCTGCAGGGCCTATCTGGGAGTCTACAGGAGGGACTTTTAATTAATAGGCCTTGCAAGCCTTGAACTCAGGGTTACTCTATCAAGATCTACGATATATAGAAATAGCTGCTGCGTCAGCTGGGTATCTTTGAGCAAGCTTCTCAAAGTGTAGTGTCATTTTTCTTTGTATAATAGCAATCGCATTTTTTCCTTGCCTGTTTGTTTACTGTGTATATGCATCTGAGGGGCCATCATTTTACGCTGCCTAACATTTTGTTACTCCTTTAGGCATACATTGGGCCCTCTCCTTCCTTTCCTGCTGAGTTACTGTTAGTGGGTCATATCCCCATTCCCTTTCCCCACATTGTCCTATGGTGACAACCTCCCCAGGAGAGGGCCACATAGTAAGCGGTTTCTCAGGGGTGGGTCAGGAAGGCAGATTGTACACCTCAATACACATCAACTCGAAGCAGATATGTGAGACATCCTCCTAGGGATGACCCTCCTCTGGATATCTACAGTTTTACATACCCTGAGCTTACCCTCTATCCTAATGTCAGATTAAAGGGTCCTATATGCCCCCCTTTCCATTTCAAGAAGATAACATCCACATATTGACCAATACACCTGTTATACTATTAAAGGCATTGTAAATCAACATGTTGCAGCAAGCAAAGAAGAAACAGAAAGGAAACCTTGGGCTTAGGACAACAGTGATGGACCACTTTCATCCTCATGAGAACAGAGATAATGCTAGATCTAAAGACGAGCAATCTCTTGCCTCAGACTTGCCGGATGACCACCTAGATAGCAGGCTCTCTAGTCCAAGTACTCCCGGCAGTACTCCCGCTTGTCTCTATCCAACGCATGTTTGAAAACCAAAATCAGACCCTTACAAGGCGATTTGATAAATTGGAGAGATCTTTCGAAGACCTAAGGCGAGATATTTCTTCTATCAATGAACGTACCGACATCATAGAGAGAAAACAGGAGGACCTCATGGTAGACCATGTTAACTGGGTTGGACAAACACAGAGCCTGACTGACCAAGTATCATCTTTGGAGGCAAAAGTGGCATACTTGGAAGTCAGATCCAGGTGAAATAATGTGAGGCTGAGGGGGATCCCTGAATCAGTTCTCCCACAGGACCTAGAAGAATATGCTCAATGCCTCTTCCAATCAATCATTGGCCCAGCTACTGGTGACACAGGCAGAATAGACCAGATTCACAGAACAGCGAAATCTAGGAACCTCCCCCCTGGTAAGCCCAGAGACACCATAGCATGCCTACACTATTACTCCTACAAGGACAAGCTGATGAGAGCCATGCTGTGCTCCCCACAACTCAATGGGCAATTTAGTAAGGTCTCCCTGTTCCTGGACCTCTCCTCTTACACCCTGGCACAGAGGAGGAGTTTCTCGGAGGTCACCAGAACCCTGAGAGTCAACCAGATCAGGTACAGGTGGGGGTTTCTGACCAAACTGATAGTCACGAAAGATGGAACACAACACACTATTCTGACACCCAGACAAGGGCAGGAACTCTTGAGGATATGGCATCTGGACCACCAAGATAGGGTCCCCCCGGCCTCCCCTAGGAGGTCTCCTAATGATCCCAATGTCTCTGCCCACCCGCCTGGGGGAAACCCTGATTTAAGGGTAAATGCCCCAGAATGGAATCCAAGAGGCCCAATGTTAAATGTCTGAGTTGAGAACCCGGGGGGCTCACTGCTAAATGCCTGACCCATGGTCACTAGAGGAAATATACTATTAGTTTCACCATAAAGTGTTTAGGGGTGGGACAGTTAGGGGGCTGAATGTCCCTTGGCTCTCCCTGGAAGTTAAAAGGTTTAGTATGGTACCAATGCACTTATTCTGACTGTTTAAATTTGCACTATAGGTAGGAAGGGGATTCTGGGTACCCATCTGGCAATGGGCTGCAAGTAGAGACAGATTGGCCTTTCTGGCGGAGGTCACAGGCCCCGTCAAATATGAGAGAAGAGGCAGATTGCCACATGGGGACAACAGAAACCAGGGTCCACTCTTATAAAAAGGTCATAATGTCTCACTGTAAAATATTTAATGTTTCATATGTGCACATTACTTGACTGTTCATTTTCCTATTATGGGTGGAGGAGGCACTTGTGTCCCCGCCTGGCAATCAAGTATTATTAGAGGATGTGCAGCCTTTTTGGCTGCATCAAAGGTCCCAAACCCTATTAACTGTGAAACAGGGGGCACATTGCCAGAAGGGAACATAATTAGGGTTTGGGCTTACAAAAAAAGTTAGAATGTTTTCATGCATGTTTTGAATAAGAATGGGACTAGCTCTCTTATTTTATCCTCCTCCCCAGGATTGTGGGGGAGGGTTTGTGTTTATACCCGCACAAGATGTGAGGTCACGATATCTTCCTCCGTGTGCCAATTTGGTGACGTAATATCTGAGAACAGGAGGGTCAGGTCTTGGGCGGCTGGGGACACAAATAAGTGATATGCTGATTGATACTAGGGGACGGCTGCCCTCGTGCCCTACTAGCCGTGTGTGACAGCGGGCATTTCGGGGCTGACCTAGGTCGCCTTGATGGGGCCCACATTCCACCTATTATATACCAACCAAGATTAGGCTTGAACACTTTATGTATTTAAGTAGGCTTGTTGTTACTATGTTGAGTTTATAGCTATATCCAATTGCATATACTTTTAAGGATGTTATCTGAACATTTAAGCTCCTTTGAGCTCACTTTGTTTCGGGGGGGGGGGGGCTGGGACTATTGTTAGCTCCGCCCCCCACTACACAACTTGTCTTTAGGGGACCATGGAGCCCTCCGCATACTTTTGGCAGAGTTAGGAAGTCTCTGCCATGCCGAGACGACAGGGCCCTTTTTGATTTCCCATAACCGTACTCCTACTTATACCTTCTCTTTTTTTTTTCTCCCCTCACTCTATCACAAGTCCCCATCATGAAACTGTGCACTTTAAACACTACGGGTCTCAATTCTCCAACAAAAAGGAGTTTACTCCTAAAATACCTCCAGACACAACACATAGACTTAGCTTTCCTTCAAGTGACTCACTGGACTGAAGAGGGAGCTTCTAGACTTAAAACACCAAGATACCCAGTTACAATTTCATCCACTTTTCACAAGAAGGCAAGGGGGTGACGATACTGATAGGGAACCAATTAGCATACAAACCTATATATTCTGACTGCAACTCGGCAGGCCGCTATGTGATATGTGTGTGCCACCTGAACTGTGTTGTGTACACGCTAGTGGCCGCTTACCTACCCAACACTAACCAGGCTAGTTTTCTTAAGTAACTCCTCCTGAGTCCTGACTGTATCTAAAGTAAAACAGGGCCACATCCTCCAAGCTGGTGATCTTAACATGATTTGGGACCCTAAGAGAGATAGGAGGGGGAATACACCAAAAGCGGGAGATAAAAATAGGGATTTCATGTCTCGAGATTTAGAAAATTGACAGCCCACTATGATTTGCACAATATTTGGAGGGCTTTACACCCGGACGCCTGCGATCATACTTTTTACTCAGCCCCGCACTCTTCCTTCTCCAGGCTGGATTATGTCTTCTGTGATCCTTGGGCGATGCAGATGGTTCGAGGTTCTTCTATAGTGCCATGTATGTGGTCAGATCATGATGCGGTGGTGGTCAGTTTTGACCCGATGGTTGCCCAAGAGGGGCCCAGGAGATGGAGTATGCCAGACCATTTGTTCCAGGATGTCCTCATGCTCGAGTGGTCCAGGGAAGTTCTCAAATTCCTAAAGATTAACGTAAATGGGGAAACCCCGATCCATATAGTGTGGTTGGCCTTGAAGGCCTACATGAGAGGAATCCTTATAAAAAAGGACTCCCAGAACAAAAAACAAAGAGGAGAGACACTGGCGCAGCTATATAGTAAGCTGGTCATGGTTAGGGAACGGGCAGTACCTCTCCCTCAAATACTGAGGGGTGGCAGTCTCTAAAGACTCAAATCTGAGACCTGGAAATAGAACAAGTCCAGACGAATCTTAAGCATTTAAAAATGAAATACTATTATAGTGGAAACAAGGCAGACCGCTTGTTAGCGAATAGGCTCCGCCAAAAAATGCTAATGAGTATAATAGCTTACATCTAGAAGGGGAAGGGGAGATGTTATTCCCCCAGAGATATTGGAGAAGCCTTTGTCGACTATTACAGTAGACTCTATCAAATATCATCCTCGGAACACTGGCAGATTCTCTCTAGAGAGGAAATAATATGGCCTTACAGGACCTTAATTTACCTAAAGTCCCCACCGAGGCAGAGGAACCACTGTCTGCCCCAATTACTCTTGCAGAGGTAGCCCAGGCGATCAAGGAGCTGAAGCTGCATAAAGCCTTCTATAAGAAGCTCTCAGCAGAAATTAGTCCCACCCTGCTCTCCGTCTTAAATTCGGCTTTCCAGATGGGGTACTTTCCAAAAGAATATTGGGAGGCAGAAATAGTGACCATACCCAAACCGGGGAAGGACCAAAGCCATTGCAAAATCTATCAGCCCATATCTTTAATAAATGTGGATACTAAGATGTATTCAAAGATTTTGGCCAATAGGATGGGCAGGGTCCTTCCCTCTTTGGTCCATTTGGACCAGGTGGGATTTGTCTGTGGCCGGCAAGACTCAGACAACATGCACAGATTATTAGATATACTTACTGAATCTGCTTCCCTGGGACTTCCACTAGTTGCCCTGTCACTAGACACAGAAAAAGTGTTTTACAGGGTACGGTGGGAGTATATGGAGGAGGTTTTGAGAGCCTTCGGGTTTCCAATGCATCTTATTACAGTCATCATAGCTCTGTACTCCAATCCCTCGGATAGAGTTAGAGGGAAGGGATTTTGCTCCAAATCCTTTGTTATTAGGAACGGGACCAGACAGGGGTGCCCGTTATCCCCCCTCCTTTTTGTACTTATTATCGAGCCTCTGGCAGCCATGATCAGACGGTCGACTGAAGTACAGGGATTACTGATACATGGCACCTTACAGAAGCTTGCATTATTTGCAGATGATCTCACCTTTTTTATCACAGAACCTGAAATTTCGCTACCAGCGGTATTTGAGATTCTTGGAAGATTGGGTAGTTTGTCTTACTATAAGCTTAATTATACAAAAATGGAGGCTTTGGCCTTAAACCTTCCCCCAGCGCAGCTTTCCAAACTCAAAGAGACTTATCCATTCAGTTGGTCCACTAACCAGCTGAAGCATTTGGGGGTCATCCTCTCACCTTACCCTAAAAAAGTGATCCACGCCAATTATGATCCACTTTTCAGAGAATTTGAGACTCTAACGGCCAAATGGTCCAAATTTGAGATCTCATGGATTGGGAGAATCCAATCAGTAAAAATTATGCTACTGCCTAAGGCCACATACCTCTTTAGGTATATTCCATTGATGATCCAGAACTATACCTTGAACCATTTTTAATCTGTGATAAATAGGTTTGTCTGGCAGGGTAAACCCCCGCAAATTGCGATGCAACAGCTACAAAAACCTATGCTAAATGGGGTTCCCGCAGCTCCCAATATTTGTAGCTACCATAAAGCCAACATGCTTTCTCATATAGCGGCATGGGGGACACTGCCCAAAGACACAAGATGGGGACAGCTGGAACAAGCAGTGCTCCCAGTGGGCTTACCCCTTGAAGATCTCATATGGGTCCCACAACACGCAGATATACTTGTGGGTGTGAATAACCCTGTTATTAAGGCCTACATAAAGACATGGAGGGAGCTCCGGAATTTACCATGGGTCGCACCACACCCATACCCTGCCCATTCGGTCAGGGCGCTGTTGCTCTGCCTACCAGACTCACACCCTAGGGGGTGGTCCGCTTGGGGAGTAAAACATGTCCAGGATCTGTATACACCACGCGGCTTGGTAACACAGGCCTCTGGTCTGTCAGATGTAGATATACCTAAGAAGCACCATTTTGAATACTTTAGATTGGTTTCTATGATATTGGCGTGGGGTTTACAGAAAGATAAACATAGGGAAATGACTCAATGGGAAAGAGATAGCTTGCTGGCAAGTCACTTCGTAAAGCCCTGAGAATTCATTATAAACTACTGTATTACTAGACTCGGAAGGGTTTGTGAAGGTGTTCCATGTCCTGGAGTGGGAGAGAGAAATGGGGCGGGCGCACACTGAACTAGAATGGCAAAAAGCCATACAATTTACGAGAGCAGCAATATATTGTGTTACGCTATATGAATTATTTATTAAATTAGTGCTGCACTGGCATAGGGTCCCAGTTCAACTACATAAGATGTTTCCCCAAAAGTCGAATGAGTGCTGGAGAGGATGTGGCCAAAGGGGTTCTCACTTTCACATTTTGTGGAGTTGTAGTAGGATAAAGGAGGTATGGGACCAGGTGGAGACGTTATTAGATCAAATGAAGGTGTTCCATGTCCTGGAGTGGGAGAGAGAAATGGGGCGGGCGCACACTGAACTAGAATGGCAAAAAGCCATACAATTTACGAGAGCAGCAATATATTGTGTTACGCTATATGAATTATTTATTAAATTAGTGCTGCACTGGCATAGGGTCCCAGTTCAACTACATAAGATGTTTCCCCAAAAGTCGAATGAGTGCTGGAGAGGATGTGGCCAAAGGGGTTCTCACTTTCACATTTTGTGGAGTTGTAGTAGGATAAAGGAGGTATGGGACCAGGTGGAGACGTTATTAGATCAAATGGGCTTAATCCACAAATTGGGCTTAATCCACAAACTGACACCAGACACTGCCCTCTTTCACCTGGGGCTAGGAAGACTGACCCAACATGAGAGAACGCTGTGCATCATCATCCTTTTGCCCACAAAGTTGGCCATAGCGAGAAGCTGGCTGGGAACTTCCCAGATTGCATTCCGTATGGTTAGAGATATCCTTGAACATATTAGCACAATGGAAGAATACTCTTTAAAATGTATAGGTAAACTGAGACTACACGGGCAGGTCTGGGTGACTTGGGAAAATTGGGTGAGAGCAGATAAATAGGGAACAACAGAGTATAGACAAAGGTGCTGACACCTGTTAACCCCTCCTGCACTTTTCTTTTCCTTTTTTTTTCTCTCTTCCCACTCTGTTGCCTCGACATTGCTAGTATCATTCAGAACTTTCTTATAATCACCTGGATGTTGTTGAGCTTTTAAGGTGAGATTATGATCCAGGTGCACGATAATATTTTTCTATGTTAAAATATATTGCTTTATGTTATGATGACTATGTTGTGGACACATAAAAGCCAATTTATTGTTATTCAGAGTATGTACAAGAAAGTTAGGTCTCATGATTATCATTTACTACCCTGTTCTCTAGTGTCCAATTTAAAATGTTTGTATACAAAAAGAGGTGCCACTCATGGCCTATTATACTTCCTATTGTATAGGATCTGTTACTGTTTACAGTCTCTAAGACATGCCTTCTGTATTGGATACATGAGACTTGATTTATGTTGATAGGCGTGTTGCCATGACAAAAGTTTTTCTTTGTGTATGTAATTGCTACCTCAATAAAAAATATTAATAATAAAAGGTGAAACTGATATATGAGATAGACTCATTACATGCAAAGCAAGATAGTTCAAGGCATGATTTGTCATAATGGTGATGATTATGGCTTACAGCTCATGAAAACCCGAATCCACAATCTCAGAAAATTTGAATATTGTGAAAAGGTTCAATATTCTAGGCTCAAAGTGTCACACTCTAATCAGATAATTAAGCCATAGCACCTGCAAAGGGTTCCTGAGCCTTTAAATGGTCTCTCAGTCTGGATTAGTAGGAATCACAATAATGGGAAAGACTGCTGACCTGACAGTTGTTCAGAAAACCATCATTGACACCCTCCATAAGGAGGGAAAGCCTCAAAAGGTAATTGCAAAAGAAGTTGGATGTTCCCAAAGTGCTGTATCAAAGCACATTAATAGAAAGTTATGTGGAAGGGAAAAGTGTGGAAGAAAAAGGTGCACAAGCAGCAGGGATGACCACAGCCTGGAGAGAATTGTCAGGAAATTGCCATTTAAAAGTGTTGGGGACTTTCACAAGAAGTGGACTGAGGCTGGAGTCAGTGCATCAAGAGGCACCACACACAGACGGATCCTGGACATGGGCTTCAAATGTCGTATTCCTCTTGTCAAGCCACTCCTGAACAACAAACAACGTCAGAAGCATCTTACCTGGGCTAAAGAAAAACAGACCTGGTCTATTGCTCAGTGGTCCAAAGTCCTCTTTTCTGATGAGAGCAAATTTTGCATCTCATTTGGAAACCAAGGACCCAGAGTATGGACTGCAAGATGCTTGAAGTCCAGTGTGAAGTTTCCACAGTCTGTGTTGATTTGGGGAGCCATGTCATCTGCTGGTGTTGGTCCACTGTGCTTCATTAAGTCCAGGGTCAACACAGCCGTCTACCAGGAGATTTTGGAGCACTTCATGCTTCCTTTCTGCAGACGAGCTCTATGGGGATGCTGACTTCATTTTCCAGTAGGACTTGGCACCTGCCCACACTGCCAAAAGCACCAAAACCTGGTTCAATGACCGTGGGATTACTGTGCTTGATTGGCCAGCAAACTCGCCTGACCTGAACCCCATAGAGAATCTTTGGGGCATTGCCAAGAGAAAGATGAGAGACATGAGACCGAACAATTCAGAAGAGTTGAAGGCCGCTATTGAAACAGTAATTGCTGCAAAAGGGGCCCAAACCAAGTACTGAGTACATACAGTATGCATGCTTATACTTTTCAGAGGTCCAATATTGTTCTATGTACAATCCTTGTTTTATTGATTGCATGTAATATTCTAATTTTCTGAGATTGTGGGGTTTTCATGAGCTGTAAACCATAATCATCACAATTATGACATATAACAGCTTGAACTATCTTGCTTTGCATGTTATGAGCCTATCTCATATATTAGTTTCACCTTTTAGGTTTTATTTGTGAAATAAATTAACTTTTGCACAATATTCAAATTTTTTGAGTTTCACCTGTATACACTATATGTATATATATATATATATATATATATATATATATATATATATATATATATATATATATATGTATATATATATGTATATATGTATATATATATATATATATATATATATATGTATATATATATATATATATATATATATAAAATTAACTTGTACTGTTACTCAGGCTGATAGTAATTATGTGCTGATAGTCTTTATACTTATAAATATATTATCTCATATAAGGAGAACCACATTTTCTTCACTTCCATTATCAAAATGTGCACAATATTTTTATATGCACACTTTCGTGGACGCGGACCAGAAAATGTTCTCCAAAATTACCAAAAAAAGCTGTCAAAAAGCTGAGCACCAAGTACGAGGCAATGAGCAGCGGAATGTTGTTAACTAACAGTCATCGATCTCGCTACTCTTCGGCTTTTTCCCAACTTTATTGGTACCCTGTCACTAAATACCCACACTATACTATACTGTTTACCCCCTATACCGCCGATCCCGGAGCCCACCGCAACTCTAATAAATGTATTAACCCCTAAACCGCCACTCACGGACCCCACCGCAACAAAATAAAGTGTTTAACCCCTAAACTCCCGCTCCCGGAGCCCACCGCCACCTACATTATACTTATTATCCCCTAATCTTCCGCCCCCTACACCGCCGCCACCTACATTATACTTATTAACCCCTAATCTGCCCCCTTACGCCACCGCCACCTACCTACATTTATTAACCCCTAATCTGCCGCCCCCAACGTTGCCACCACTATATTAAATTTATTAACCCCTAAACCTAAGTCTAACCCTAACACCCCCTTGGAACAGCCAATAGAATGTGAGCTCAATCCTATTGGCTGATTGGATCAGCCAATAGGATTGAACTTCAATCCTATTGGCTGATTGCATCAGCCAATAGGATTTTTCCTACCTTAATTCTATCAGCCAATTGGAATTGAAGGGACATCATCTTGGATGACGTCACTTAAAGGAACCGTCATTGTTCAAGAAGATGTCGGATGAAGAGGATGCTCCGCGTCGGATGTCTAGAAGATGTAGCCGCTCCGTGCCGGATGGATGAAGATAGAAGATGCTGTCTGGATGAATACTTCTGCCCGTCTGGAGGACCACTTCTGCAGGCTTCGTTGAGGACTTCGGCCCTGTTGGGTGAAGACTTCTCACGGTAGGGTAATCTTCAAGGGGTTAGTGTTACTTTTTTTTAAGGGGGGATTGGGTGGGTTTTAGAGTAGGGTTGGTTGTGTGGGTGGTGGGTTTTAATGTTGGGGGGTTTGTAATTTTTTTACAGGTAAAAGAGCTGATTACTTTGGTGCAATGCCTCGGAAAAGGCTCTTTTAAGGGCTATTTGTAATTTAGTGTAGGGTAGGGCTTTTTTATTTTGGGGGGGCTTTTTTATTTTGTTAGGGGGATTAGATTAGGTGTAATTAGTTTAAAAATCTTGTAATTTATTTATAATTTTCTAAAATTTAGTGTTTTTTTTTTTCTACTTTAGATAATTGTATTTAATTGTATTTAATTGTATTTAGTTTAGGCAATTAATTTAATTATAGTGTAGTGTTAGGTGTAATTTTAACTTAGGTTAGGTTTTATTTTACAGGTATATTTGTATTTATTTTAACTATGAAGTTATTAAATAGTTAATAACTATTTAATAACTATTGTACCTAGTTAAAATAAATACAAACTTGCCTGTAAAATAAAAATAAAGCTAGCTACAATGTAACTATTAGTTGTATTGTAGCGAGCTTAGGGTTTATTTACAGGTAAGTATTTAGTTTTAAATAGGAATAATTTATTTAATGATAGGAATATTTAGATTTATTTAAATTATATTTAAGTAAGGGGGTGTTAGGGTTAGACTTAGCTTTAGGGGTTAATACATTTAATATAGTGGCGGCGATGTTGGGGACGGCATATTAGGGGTTAATAAATGTAGGTAGGTGTTGGCGGTGTAGGGGGGGCAGATTAGGTATTTAATAAGTATAATGTAGGTGGCGGCAGTGTAGGGGGGCAGATTAGGTGTTAATAAGTATAATGTAGGTGGCGGCGGTGTCGGGGCGGCAGATTAGGGGTTAATAAGTATAATGTAGGTGGCGGCGGTGAAGGGGGTGGCAGATTAGGGGTGTTTAGACTTGGGGTACATTTTAGGGTGTTAGGTGTAAACGTTACCATAGGAATCAATGGGATATCGGGCAACAGCGAACATGAGCTTTCACAGCTTTCAGGCTCCTCCAGGGCGGCGGATTGAAATCCAGATATGCTGGGCCGGAATAGTGGCGAGCGTACCTTGTAGAAATTTGATAGCTAGCAAAAGTAGTCAGATTGTGCCGAATTTGCATTCGGAACATCTGTAATGACGTAAGCATCGATCTGTGTCGGACTGAGTCCGGCAGATCGTATGCTACGTCACAAAATTCTACTTTTGCCAGTCTGTAGGGTTTGATAACTAAGGGTAATCAGGCTCGCCACAAATACGCTGCGGAATTCCAGCGTATTTGCAGTTAATGACTTGATAAATAGATGCCAATGTATTTTTCATTGTCTTTATTTTATGCATTTGTTGATTATGTAATTCTACTATATTTAATGCTCCTTTAAATATTCCAAACTGAAATAGTTTGAACCTCTTTCTAGGCACAGGGATCAATGCAAATATAAAAATCAACTCTATATATATATATATATATATATATATATATATATATATATATATATATATATTTATATAAATATATAAATATAACTAAAATAAATAGTTGCAAATTTGTACGACTGCCAAATCTTACTGTTACTAAACCATTGTATTAGAGGCTCATAACTAATTCTCATCTTTCCATGAACTGTAGAATAGTTTTCCATCAGAGTTATGGTGAGATAATGAAACTATTCACCTTTCTCAAAGTCATTTAATTCTGACCAAATGTCAGACTTGAAGCGTAACTTTTATTTTACTGGCTGTGTGTTTTGGGATTATGCAGGATCAAGTTCAACTGCACAAGCAACAATGGTATAGAAATCCAATTCTTTCATGATGGAAAATAAAAGTTTTTTTTTACATTTAGTAGCATTTAATATTTACAGAAGACTATAAGAGCTCTGAGAATTAATATAATTTTAAACTAACATTTTTTGCATAAAAGTCAATTTGTATTGCTGAGATGTTGATATAACACATTAGCTTGGATTTACTTCACTATTAGACAATATTTTTGTATGACTATAAGGATCTGGTCCTCTTACTTAAGGGATAAATATTTTATATAAATATCTTTACAACTCCAAAATATCTCAAATATTTTGCATTAGCTTCCACTTACATTGCAAATGGTCAGTTAATATCAAAGAATTTTAACTAACATAATAATTATTATTATTAGTTATTTGTACAGATTGCATAGTGCTATAAAAATAGGCATAATATGCAAGGTAACATTTATAGGGAACAAGTAGGTTGAGGGCCCTGACAAAGTTTGCACTGTTGTAGTCAGCTCTCATGAAGGTGATCTACAAACAGTTGGGCTCATAGGCTTACATGCTAAGGGGGTTAAAGGGGATAACAAAGGAGAAGAGGAACTGAGGTTAGGAAAGGTTAGTATATGTTGTATGAACAGCAGAGTCTTTAAGGAGCACTTGAAGCTTTCAAAACTAGGAGAGTGTCTTGTGGAGCAAGGCAGAGACTTCCGCAAAATAGGGGGCAATCTGGAAAGGTCATGTAGACAGTAATGTGAGGAAGTAACAAGAGAGGAGGAGGTCATGATCAGAGTGAAGGGGACAGGAGGGAGAGTATCTGGAGACAAGGTCTGAGATATAGTGGGAGCAGTGCTATTGAGGGCCTTGTATGTCAGAGTCAGAATTTTGTTTATAATTCTGGAGGCTAGAGGAAGCCAGTAAAGGAATTGGCAGAGAGGTACAGCAGATAAAGAGCATAGAAGAGGCATTCATTGTGGATTGTTAAGGAGCTAGAAGGCAGCTTGGAAGACCAAAGAGGATTGAATTACAGTATTCAAGGTGGGAAAGGATGAGAGAGTGAATTCAA